>NC_142928.1:122371789-122431789 GCF_046866305.1 Octopus bimaculoides
CAGCATGGGAACCAGTCAGTCAGACCTGGCATAGACCACATTTGGATGGTGCCTTTCATGTGCCACTGGCATGGGAGCCAGTCAGGGGGCACTAGCCACAGCTACGATATTGGTTTTACTTGACTCAACAGGTCTTCTCAAGCATATCATATTGCACAACGCATCAGGGGTACTCTTAACTGGGCCAGACACATGTGGCTGTGATCTCACTTCAGTTGCTGGGTTTTCTCAATCACAGCATATCTCCAAAGGTCTCGGTCTCCTGTCATTGCCTTTATGAGGCCCAATGTTTGAAGGTCATGCTTCACCACCTCATCCAATGTCTTCCTGGGTCTACCTCTTCCACAGGTTCCTTCCACAGTTAGGGAATGACACTACCGCATGCAGCTGTCCTCACCCATATGTAACACATGACCATACTAGCGCAAATGTCTCTCTTGCACACCACATTTGATGCTTCTTATACCCAACTTTTCTCTCAGAGCACTTACACTTTGTCGTGTATGCACACTGACATTACACATCCAGTGGATCATACTGGCTTCATTTCTTTCAAGCCTATGTATATCCTCAGCAGTCATGGCTCAGGTTTCACTGCCATGTAGCATGGCAGTTTGCACACATGCATCATACATCTACCTTTCATCTGGGCGAGAGGCCCTCAGTTGCCAGCAAACGTAGGAGCCCCGTGAACTTTGCCCAGGCTATTCTTTTTTCTAGCCACTACACTCTCAGAGCACCCCCCCCCCCCCACTACAGTCTTGGTTGCCTAGGTAGCAGAAGCTATTGTCTACTTCTAGTTTCTTCCCCTGGCATGTAATGGAATCTGTTGTCTGTACATCTTCAGTGTTTATTGCCCCTGTGCATCTGCCACACAAAAACTATTTTCCCAGTTAACCTTTGTTTAATATTGCTGCACCTTTTATGTGTCCATAACTTACACCGAGTACTTTGTATGGAGTTTCTACCTATGCATTTTCTACAGATCTAGCAGGGCCATCTACCTGAAGGAGATTGTGGTTTGAAAGCCTTCCTACTTACTAAGACTTTGGTTTTTGCTAGGTTGACTCTAAGGCCCTTTTATTCTAGACCTTGCATCCACACCCTAAACTTTGTCTCTAGTTCTGGCAATGACTCAGCTATTAGGGCAAGGTCATCAGCATAGAGGAGCTCCCAGGGGCAGCCTGTCTTGAACTCGTCTGTTATTACCTGGAGGACTATAATGAATAAGAGGGGTCTGAGGACTGATCCTTGGTGAACCCCTACTTCTACTCGGAATTCTTCACTATACTTGTTGCCAACCCTCACCTTACTGACAGTATCCCTGTACAGGGCTTGCCAACCACTCATGTATCCTCAGTTTCTGCATTGATCATCAGATAAGGGATCGGGGGACCCTGTGAAAGGTTTTCTCCAAGTCAACAAAAACCAAGTACAGAGGTTTATCTTTGGTTAGATATTTCTCCTACAGTTGCCTTACCAGAAATATAACTCTCTCCCTAATTAGTTGGGCTATGACCTTCTCTGTAACTTTCATCACCTGATCGAATAATTTGATACCCCTATAGTAGACAGGGACATTAGAGCAAAGAAACAGGCTTAGAAGGCCTGGAAGAGTGGGGGTAGTAGGATAATGTATCAGATAGCCAAAAGGGAAGCTAGGAGACAGATATATATAGTCAAGGAAGTAGGAGAAAAGAAGTTTGCCAATGTTCAGCAATGTGAGGATCAAAGAAAGGCAGTATTTCGGATAGCAAGACAGTGTGTGAGAGAAAACTGTGACTGAGTGGTTGGCGTTAGGAAGGGCATCCAGCTGTAGAAACTCTGCCAAATTAGACTGGAGCCTGGTGTTGCCATCCGGTTTCACCAGTCCTCAGTCAAATCGTCCAACCCATGCTAGCATGGAAAGCGGACGTTAAACGATGATGATGATGATGATGATAGTTATTTCTGTCTAAAGCATCACCTTTATTCTTGTAGCAGTTGACTATGGTGCTGCTACACCAGTCATTGGGTATGACTCCTTCATGAACTACCTGATTTACGATGTGAGTGTCAAGACCATAACCCACACTGCCTGGTATTTTAAGCATCTCAGCGGTGATTCCTGATGGTCCAAGTGCTTTCCCTGTTTTCATATCCTTAATTGCTTTATCGACCAGGGTACTATCGATTTGGGTAGCTGGTCCTTCAATTGGGTCAACCTTTGGCAGACTCTCCTCCTCCCATTCATTCTCCACATTCAGTAGTCTTTCATAATGACATCTCCAAGCCTCTTTCTTTGCAGAATCATTAAACGCAAGGGAACCATCATCTATGTGGACACATTTCTCTTTTATGACATCACAGTTTTCTCTCACACACTGTCTTGCTATCCGAAATACTGCCTTTCTTTGATCCTCACATTGCTGAACATTGGCAAACTTCTTTTCTCCTACTTCCTTGACTATATATATCTGTCTCCTAGCTTCCCTTTTGGCTATCTGATACATTATCCTACTACCCCCACTCTTCCAGGCCTTCTAAGCCTGTTTCTTTGCTCTAATGTCCCTGTCTACAATATTGTTCCACCACCATGTTACCCTAGGTCTGGAAGGGACTTTGCCCCAGCCACAGATTTGGTCTGTGGCACTCAGCAAGCTCTCTCACAGGAATTCCCAGCTGCCTTCTATGTCACAGGACTGGATCTCCTCCTCCTTGTCATCAGTTTTCTCAGTAAGGATATCCCTAAATCTCTGACCATGTGAAGGGTTCTTAAACTTCCAAGTCCTTCTTTTCCAGATTGGTCTGCTTTTTGGCATCCTTTTGATCTCGAGTCTAAAGTCACTAATAACTTGTCTATGTTGGAGGGTACATACTTCCCCAGGGAGGGTCTTTGTATTTAAGAGCAACCAGCCACAAAGATGAGATCATTGTGACTTGTCTTTGAGGTAGCCTGCAGAAGAACATCATAAGAATGATCCTTCTGTTCATTTGGTAGGCACTGGGGGTTGATGTAATTGACTTAATCCTTTTGTCTGTCCTTGTTTGTCCCCTTTATGCTTAGCCCCTTGTGGGCAATAAAGAAATAAGATATAAATATTTAAAAAAAAGAGGGTAAGTGGGCTGCTATCTGGTTTAGTTAGTCCAGAGAGGAAGGAGAGGGTGGTAAGATTACCATTATAAGAGGAGAGAGGGAAAGAGCAACTGGAAAGAGATTTCCGGTATTGGTTGTGATTTCGAAACCACTGACACAAAAGGTCATTTTAAGGGGTAGAGCAAACAAGAAAGAAGTATTTTAGAGAATAGATGAGTTTGAATGAATGAGGCGATAAAAAACAAGAGAAATTCTTAGCTTAGCTGTGCATATTTTCGAGTGTCCTCAATGGCCAAACACATGGAATAAACTAATGCAAGTCTGGGATAAATTAAGATAAACAAAGTTGTTTTTATATTTTAAAATATACTCTCCTTCAATCTCTACAATGCTCTTCAATCTATCTGGTAGACTTGCAAGGCCCCTCTTCCAAAATTCACTTATCCGTGATGAAAAATACTCCTACAGTACTGTTCTAACTTCGTGTACAGAATTCATATTTTTTCCATCCAAATGATTTTGAAGACTGTGGAATAAATGATAATCAGATAGAGCAATGTCCAGCAAATATGGTTGGTGGGGCATCATTTTCCATTCAAACTGCATCTACCTTTGAATGTCATCCTCGCTGTATGTGGCTGAGCATTATCCTGATGGAAGAACACCTTTCATCTTGAAACGAAAGATGATTGTTTTTCTTCTAGCGCTGGTGTCAATGAATGACCAAATCCAAGCTTCTCTGCTAATTCCTCAACAGTTATAATGGGATTTTGTTCTACAGATCTTCCAGGATGAGGCTTGTCTTCTAGGCTGTAGTTTTTGGCTCAGAATTTCTGGAACTACTGTTGACACTGGCTCATGCTTATTGTCCGATCCCCATATATTGCATTAATATTCCTTGCACTTTCCGTTGCATTGTTGCCATTATTGAACTCATAGAGCAAAATATGCTGAATATGCTCCTTTGTCACTTCCATTATAGCTTTGAAAAAATAACTATTTAAATCAAACTGCACTCTTCAAAGCTTGCACTAAGAATAATAACAAGTTAAAATTACTACCTGCTTTTATTGCAAGTTGATGCAGGTAGTTTATCCTGTCCCCCTCTGACTTTTAGTTCATACAATTGAAAAGCTGCATTATTTATGAGATGACCCAATATATATATATATATATATATATATATATATATATATATACCACCTTGAAGAATTTTTAGTGAAATGAATGAATCCTAGTACTTATTTTGTTTTGAGCCTAATATTTATTCTATCAGCTTCTTTTACTGAACTGCTAAGTTATGGGGATATAATCACACTAATGCCAGTTGTCAAGTGGGGGACAAACACATGGTTTAAGTTGGTCTGAGATTATAGTAGAAGATACTTGCTCATGGTGTCATACTGTGCGAGTGAACCTGGAATCATGTGGTTGAGAAACAAACTTCTTATCAGACAGCCATGCCTGCACCTCAGAGAAGAGAACAGGGAGTACTTGATCCTATTTAGAAAACCAAGCAACATGACCAACCAGTCTAAGCTCACCTTCCCAAATTCTACAAGTAACAGGACACATCCCTATTTCTGAGTATAGTCATTTGTTGTATTATTACCTTCCTTGGAAACAGGTGAAGGTCACTGAGAGTAAGGGCATCTGACGATAGAAAATCTGCCTTAATTCCATGTTATGATGTGTTTAGTTTTATATTGATGAATTCAAGTCTGTGTGGTTTGTAATTGATGCATGTCTGTTGGTTTGTTTACTTTGTTTTATACATCAGAGAAACCTTCTCCTTTTAGATCCGACATCCCAACGGACAAAGTCTTCGAAATATTTTCGATTCCAACAAACATTTGCAAGATGTTTGGGATTATGCAACAGATTATTTCCAAGAAATGGAAAACATGTGTTTAATACAGGTGAGTGGATAAATTTGTCTCATATGTTCCATCTTTTATAGGAATGTTTTGATTTAGATTTTGTTACAGTTTCATGGAATGCCGACTTACCTACTAAGCTGCTGGTTTCATACTTTGTATCTTACTATAAGTGATGCCCTACATCATTCAGCAGTAAATTTAGTACCCAGTAGCTCAGTCTGCCTATGTTAACATCACCTCCCTGCCTCATATGAAGAGTATGGCATGAAATGTCAGATTCTTCATGTCTTGAGACAAATGAACTTATTAAAACTCTTCTATTGACTACAGTATTTCTAATTGTGAGCACGCATCACTTCGAAGAGAAATTAATATTTTCAAAATGAGACTTGGCCTTTTCAAAGTGTGAATAGCAACTGCAAAGTGAGATTAGTAGGAAAAGATTTATTGAACAATAGAATATAACGTTGGAACAGTGTAATGTCAACAGTATGAATCTGCCCATGAATTTTGAAATGTAACAATCACTTATATGTGGTTCTTGTTTTTCTATTTTCAAAGAATCTAAAATTAGTTTGTTTACAGTCTTCATTTGAAAGAATGCCTATGAAGTTAGTTATCAAAATACTTTGTAGCCCAATTCCAGATCAGGACAATCTATATAGGGGGAAATAACTCTTGTCACTACTATACAGGGGAAATAACTTTTGTCACTACAATATACATGGCTGACATCCTGTGATTAAAACGTTGGTGTTTTTAATTTTGTTTTATTTATGATATAGCATCTTATTCTCCAATTGATAAAAGTTTCCTTGCTACATCTTCCTGAATTATGATATGTTATTCTTAGTTAATCAAGTCAAGTAAGTTTAAGTTGAAATGTGCTTGTTTTGAAATTATTAATCTCACTGAGAAGTAATGTGGTCTCACTTTGAAATTACTATCCCCACTATGAGGTGACATGCTCATTTTGAAATTCCTGATTTAATTTTGAAGTGATATATCCTCTCTTTGAAATCACTAGTCTTCCTTTGAAGTGTCATTTCCTTCCTTAGAATTTGCTACTATCACTTGGAAGTAATATGCTCTCACATTGAAATTATTAATCTCACTTTGAAGTGACATATTCTAATTTTCCAAATGATATAGATGTTGCTGACCCAGATTACAGGCCAAGTTCCTCATCTTCTGGAGTATAACTCCTTATCTCTTGTTCTTATTCTGTTAGCAGAGGATATACAGGGTGGAAAATGATGGTTGAAATTAGTAGCAGCTCTACGTACTGAGAATGATTAAATTGATTATAACCATTATTTTTTTTTTTAATAATGTGTTACTTGTGCTTGTCTTTGAAGTTTTGCCACAGTTCACTGTTGTATACAACCAACAGAAATTTGGTTAGCATAGTGATGCTGAGATAAAGTCCATTTCTGGATATAGGCCAGTGTTAGATATGTTCACAACTATCCCTATATCAATCGCTTCTGTCATCACCATAGTATGGTAGTGACCAGTACTGTGTCTTTTCTAAACTCAAATTCTCAATCTACCAAATGGTAAATAGGCATTATGATGAAGTACAGGTCACTGTAGTAAGCAGCAAGGGAACTATATAATGAGTATTTTTTGTTGTGGTCAAGTCATCCTTGATGCAGCAGGACTACCATCAAAAGCATTTTGTTTGTGACCCTGCCATTGGTTTTAAGTGTGTATAGGATTACATTATTTAATGTAACCTTTTTTTTTCTTATCTGAAATGGCAGTGTGTAATTTAAAGAAGATTTGGCTGCTATTTCTAGCAAGTTGAGTAACTACATGGTGGTTCGCTTGTGGGCTTTTGTTTAGTTACTTTGTGGTGTTGAGATGAAGACTCCCACATGGGTATAATTTAAAGAGAACTGGGAAGGCTGACCCATTGCATGCTTGTGCTTAGACACACACACACACACACACACACACACACACACACACACACACACACACACCAAATGTAGATGACCATATGAATAAAGTGTCAAATAAGAAATAGAAAGCTGGGTGTTTTGTGTGTGTGTGTGTTTTAGCAAAATTAAAAATTAAAATAGCTAATGGAAATAACACAAAGTGATCAATGACATGGGTTTGTATAATTAAATTAAATATTGATGCATGGATCACAGTTGTTTTATAAATGTTGACCTGCAATAGAAGTGTCCGTCATTTAATCATGGTATGCTTCATTTTTTTGCGTTTCTTTTTTCCTTATTGGTGCTGGTTTACACATGACTCATATTTCTAGGATCCATGTGTAGAGGGTATTTACAAAAGCCTCCTGGTAGTCAATGTATTCCATGTCTTCTTTCACTTTCTAAAGTTTCCTTTATAGCTTTGCTGATCATATATTGATCTTAAAACCATATGAACCTTTATAGAAACCAGTCTGTTCTTCTGAGAATACTTTGTTTTCCTGCCAGAAGTTCATTTATTCTGCGGTATATCATTACAGTTAAAACATTGTATGCTGTAGAAATGCAGGTAATGTGTTAATGAGTTTGTAGCTTTGAGGGTATTGTGATGAGAGTTATGACACCCTGTTGTGAGAGATAGACTGGTCTGAATAAAGTATAAATAGTAACGATCCATGTGAGTTCAGAGTTCGGAGTTGAGTGAAGTTCATGTTAGTTTGCAGTGAAATCAGAAGGTGTCGGTTGGTTAGTTCACAAGGAATATTGATAGTTGGTTTGTAAAGAAATTTGTTTAGTTCGTTACATTGTCTCTACTGTTGTCTGGTTATCTTATTTATTGTACATAAGAAATTATATTACAAAAGCTGGCTATGAGGGTTCCAAAGCTCGCATAGGTTACTTAACAATTTGTTCATGATACAACTCGTTAAATAATGGAAGACCTATTAACTTCCATAGTACAGTTGCAAAACCAACAACAAGAGTAGCAACAGGAGTTGCAGAAGCAACTATTACAGCAACAACTATAACAACAATTATTGGAGCAATATTCAAAGAAGTCCAAAAATGAGGTAAGTTTGTTTTCGCCAGACAGTGTTTCGAACTCGATTAATGAATTCAGTTATAACCCAGAGGAGGGTATAACCTTTGCATTGTACTACAAAAGTTACAAGGAAATTTTTCAAGCAAGATTGCAAATCTTGGTCGGATGAACAAAAAGTGAAATTGTTATTGTGAAAATTAACTCTGTTAGAGCATAAACATTACTGTAATTTTGTATTGCCTAAAAAGATCAATGAAATTTGTTTTAAAGAAAAAATAGAATTACTGTCTAACATATTCAGTGATAACACTTCTCTATTTAACATTCAAATGGAGTGTTGGAATATAATGAAAAAAGGGAATGATGATTTCATCACATATACAGGAACAGTCAAGAGGATGTGTGAAAGTTGTAAACACAAAGAACTTACACCTAAAATGTTCAAGTGTCTTATTTTTGTACAAGGCCTTACAGCAAGTGAAGATACAGAAATTCAGGCAAGAATTCTTTCTAAATTGGAACAAGCAAACCAATACCTAACCTTACAGTCCATGGCAGAAGAATGCCAAAAGATGGTAAAACTGAAACATGATTTAGAAAAAATTCAAGAAGAAGGTTCCTTAAAAATCCTGATATGCTGACCAGAAAAAGTACAGCAGAAAAGTGCGCCATGTCTTAATCCATGTTATGAATATGGGGGCATACATTTCAGGAAAGACTGTCCATTTAAAAATCAAAAAGGTTACATCTGCAAAAGAATTGGTCGCAAGAGTTCACACTGCATAACAAAAGTACGAAGATCAAACATTAAAAATCCTACATTCATTTTGTTAATGCCTTTCTTGCGTTGAGTAATCTCATCCATTTTGGAGGTGTGGGTGTATGATTAGCAAGTTTGCTTCTCAACCACATTGTTTCTGGTCCAGTCCAATGTGTAGCATCTTGGGGAAGTATCTTCTACTGTAGATCCTGGTCGACTAAAGCCTAGTGAGTGAATTTGGTAGAGGGACACTAAAAGACACCCATCATATATATATATATATATATATATATATATATATATATATATATATATGGTGTGGCTGTGTGGTAAGAATCTTGCTTCTCAACCACATGGTTCTTGGTTAAGTCCCACTGTGTGGCACCTTGGGCAAGTGTCTTCTACTATAGCCTTGACCTGACCAAAGCCTTGTGAGTGGATTTGGCACACAGAAACTGAAAGAAGCCTGTTGTATATATATATGTATGTATGTGTGTGTGCGTGCCTTTGTGCCTGTGTTTGTCCCTCCCACAATTACTTGACAACTGATGTTGGTGTGTTTACATCCCTGTAAGAACAGTTCAGCAAAAGAGACTGATAGAATAACTACTAGGCTTATAAAGAGTAAGTCCTGGAGTTGATTGCTTCGACTATAGAAAAAATTCCTTTGAGGTGGTGCTCCAGCATGGCCACTGTCAGATTGACTGAAATAAGTAAGAGAATACGCGCACACACACGCACACACACACGCACACACACACGCGCACACACACACACACACACACACACACACACACACACACACACACACACGAGCTCTGATTAAAAAGTATCAGAACTGTTGCTATGGTAATGGTGCTAAAGTACACAGAGTGAAACTGCTTGGTATAGACTGACCTTGAACTGTGTCATGTATGCATACTAAGTTATAAC
Source organism: Octopus bimaculoides (assembly GCF_046866305.1). Lineage (NCBI taxonomy): Eukaryota > Metazoa > Mollusca > Cephalopoda > Octopoda > Octopodidae > Octopus > Octopus bimaculoides. Next base: position 122,381,430 of record NC_142928.1, read on the forward strand.
ATTCTCACTTCTAGTTTTTATACCAGTGCTTGGATGTAAAGTGTGTAGAGTGTGGTCCTCTCACCACATGACAGGAGTTCCATCAGTGACCATGCAGAGAAAATGTGTGTGTGTGTGTACATGGAAAGAGACACAGCTTGAAGGTTAATACGGCAAAGAATCTTTCTAAAAGAAATCAAATCTTGCTTGAAAGGGACAAGATCTCATGATGCTGAGAAAATCAAAGAGTATGTGACGGGACAGCTGCTCACTGTCTCAGAAGTGGAGTCCCAGGAATGCTTCCAGCAATGGAAACAATGCTGTATAAAGTGTGTGTCTTCAGAAGGGGGCTACTTCAAAGAAGATTAAACAGTGAATTGGTATGTGTGTTGTTTTCTTTTTATAGCACCACCCCTGATGCTTTTTGATCAGGCCTAGTATGTATACACACACACATGCATGTATGTACATGTGATTGTTGTATACAAGTGTTATTCATTTCCAGTATTTTGTGAAAACATGTCTGGCCATGGGGCAATATCAACCTGCTTGGAAACAAGTAAGGGCTGGTGGCAGAAAGGGTGTCTGACCATAGCAAATCACCCTCAATAAACTAGCATGGAAAAGTGGATGTTGAAATGATGATGAGGATAATAATAATAATAATGATGGTTAGGAAAACACCACCAAGCCGATTCCTTTGCTATCTATCACTCACTCTCAAAATTACTCCTATTCTGTTAGTGCTGCATTAGTTTCTATTTTATTTTTTGTAGTTCTTCACAGAATTGTTTGGGATTAGTGTTGAACTGTTAATTTTGTTCTGAGAATTGTTGGAATGATGGATTCTTTACAATTTAGCAAGGTTCTCTTATTTCAGATGTATTTTTATTTCAAACACTTTTTTTTTAATGTTAAACCTCAGCAGTATTTATCTTGCTTTCCATTCTTTTTACAGCTGTGTATTTTTATTATTGATTTCACTGATAATTGAGAGAGTGTTTATTTTCTATCTTTCTTTTTTGAATGTTTGTTTGTTATGTTGTTTGCTTGTGTTTTGATAATCCTATACGTGTTACTTTGAAAGGGTGTCCTTTTTTTCTTTACAACTACTATCTCTCCTGCTGCTGCTGAACGTAGGTTATGAATCTCCTTCGGCTCTTAACCGTTTAGTGTTCACATTAACCTGCCAGATGCAATGCTTATGCGTTCACATTGTTTTATGAATTAATCATACATTGTCTCATAGCTTTGGAATTTCAATGACGTGATTGTTTCATCATCATTATCATCGTCACCGTCGTTTAACGTCTGCTTGCCATGCTAGCATGGGTTGGACGATTTGACTGAGGACTGGTGAACCAGATGGCTGCATCAGGTTCCAATCTGATCTGGCAGAGTTTCTACAGCTGGATGCCCTTCCTAACACCAACCACTCCAAGATTGTAGTGGGTGCTTTTACATGCCACCGGCACGAAGGCCAGTCAGGAGGTACTGGCAACGGCCACACTCGAAATGGTGTATTTTATGTGCCACCCGCATAAGAGCCAGTCCAGTGGTACTGGCAATGAACTCGCTCGAATGTCTTTTCACGTGCCAGGAAGGCGACATTGGTAACGATCACGCTCAAATGGTGCTATTTACGTGTTTATTTTTAGAATTACATTGTAGGGTGGGTGTGAGAGGCCAGATCTGGCCACTTTCAACATAAATCAAGTAGAATATTTGGGCCAGATATGGCCAGTCTAAATGCTAATGGGTTAAAAAAGGAACCTTATCATCTTGATAATGGAAGGGCTCACTAGATGTAGTCTTAGAATAAGTAATGAGAAAAGAAATAAATAAAAACTCAAGTTCAGGGATGTGTCCAATAAGGGTTAAACAACCACATCTGATTCATTTCAATGTTTTACAGAATCAAAACAAGTTAACTAAGAAGAAGGGTGGGGACATTTTTATTTCAAACTCTTTGTCTTTCTGCTGCCAAGATCAAACACGGTGGGGTGGTGGGTATAAAATTAAAAATGTCTGTTAATTATTTAATTAGAAAATGAATAGTACATAAATCTAATGAAAATATATAAAACATTATAGGTACAGGTGCGGTTCTGTGGTGAGAAGGTGTGTAGCAACTTGGGCAAGTGTCTTCTGTTATAGCCTCAGATCAATCTAAACCTTGTGAGTGGGTTTGGTAGATGGAAACTGAAAGAAGCCTGACATATGTGAGAGTGTGTCTGTGTGTGTATGTGTGCGCATATGCGTGCATGTGCATGCATGTGTGTCTTAGTGTTTTCCCTCACCACCACCTGACAACAGGTATTGGTTTGTTTACATCCTTGTAACTTGATAGTTTGGCAAAAGAGACCAATAGAATAAATACCAAGCTTAGGAGTAATCTTTAGTACGAGAGGAAACGAGAGGGTTGGTACTAAAATAACTTACTGCCTAAATTTCTGAGATGAATTCTTGTCAATTAGATTATGATTTTACATACTATTAACTTCATATTTTGAGATGAACCATTAAAAAAAATAGTTACATTGATACTCCTTTGATTTTGTTTGTTCTATGATCCTCAGGAGGTATGGGATCTTCTTTGTGTACATAGAACTTGCTCAGATTTGAACTAGGAACCTTCATATCTAAACTAAGGATTGTAATATGTTCACCCACATGGCCACAGCAGTAAGGCACATGGAGTTTAAAAATGTGTGTATGCCATCTTCATTATCATTATCATCATCACCACCATTGTCATCACCATCAGATTTCCTGTGGCTGGATGCTCTTCTCTTGCTTGTTTCCGAGCAAAGTAATATACTTCCATGGCTAGGCATATCTTTTTACAGAAGACTGGAGATGAACAACACCACTTGTACAATGGTTATGCTTGTTTACAACCATCACATGATATCAAGACAAAGTTACTCCACTTAAGTGTGTATGTGTATATATATATTATATACACACACAATGGGCTTCTCTCAGTTTCCATCTACCAAATCTACTCTCAAGGGTTTGTTGGCCCAGGGCTATTGTAGAAGACACTTAGCCAAGGTGCCTTGCAGTGGGACACCTTGACCACTGTATGTTGGTGTGTCAACATATGTGTGTGCGTGCATGCATATACACACACACACATACATACGCATATAGGTTTGGTAATACAAACTAGGAAACTAGAACTTGAAACATGAGTATATATATATATATATATATATATATATATATATATATATATATATATATATATTATGTTGGCAAGTAACCTTTACTTTAAAGAACTGTTACTGAATGTCTTGCTTTGAGAGACTTAGAAATAATAATATTTCTATTTTTAGATCAGTGTCTGTGTGTCACTTTGAAAACTATATATTTGAATGGTGAATTGAGCAATGCCATCTAGCCAAGCAGCTACTCTGTGTTGATAAAGGGCAGTAACCCAGAAACTAGTCCACAGATGTTGTTTTGCACTAGGTGGAAGTGCTGAACCTCCTGTTTGAAAATATAAGGACACAGATATTGTTGTATAGCCAGCTAGAAACAATGTTTCTTGAGGCTAAACAACAGTAACATTGTCCCTTCCAGGATTTCCACATTATGTTGGTAAATAGCCTTTACTTTAAAGAACTGTTACTAAATGTGTCTCTGTGAGAGATTTAGAAATAATAATATTTATATTTATTTATATATATATATATATATATATATATATATATATATATCATCATCATTGTTTAACATCCACTTTCCATGCTGACATGGGTTGGATGGTTTGACCGAGGACTCGCGAGCCAGATGGCTGCACCAGGTTCCAATATGATCTGGCAAAGTTTCTACAGCTGGATGCCCTTCCTAACACCAACCACTTCAAGAGTGTAGTGGGTGCTTTCACGTGCCAACGGCACGAGGGACAGGAAGGCGGTATTGGCAACGGCCGTGCTCAAATGGTGTCTTTTTCGTGCCACCTGCTCAGGAGCCAGTCCAGCAGCACTGGCAACGACCTCACTCGGACGGTGCTCTTAGCACTCCACCATCACAGATGCCGGTCATGTGGTGCTGTCATCGAATTTGATTTTGATTTCACTTGCCTCAGCAGGTCTTCGCAAGCAGAGTTTAGTGTCCAATGAAGGAAAGGTATGCATAAGTGGGCTGGTTACACCACTTGCATAGGCCACAGGTTATGGTCTCACTTGGCTTGCCGGGCCTTCTCAAGCACAGCATATTTCCAAAGGTCTCGGTCACTAGGCATTGCCTCGGTGAGGCCTAATGTTCGAAGGTCATGCTTCACCACCTTATCCCGGGTCGTCCTGGTCTACCTTTTCCACAGGTTCCTTCAACCATTAGGGTGTCACACTTTTTCACACAGCTTTCCTCATCCATTCTCACCACATGACCATACCAGCACAGTCGTTTCTCTTCCATACCACATCTGATGCTTCTTAGGTCCAACGTTTCTCTCAAGGGATTTACACTCCGTCGAGTATGCACACTGACATTACACATCCAGCAGATCATACTGGCTTCATTCCTTGCAAGCTTACACATATCCTCAGCAGTCATGGCCCATGTTTCACTGCCATGTAGCATGGCTGTTCGTACACGTGTCACCTTTTACTCTTAGTGAGAGGCCCTTTGTCACCAGCATAGGTAGGAGCTCTCTGAACTTTGCCCAGGCTATTCTTCTTCTAGCAGCTACACTTTCAGAGCACCCACCCCTGCTACTGACTTGGTCACCTAGGTAACGGAAGCTATCAACTATTTCTGGTTTTTCTCCCTGGAATGTGGTAGAAATTGTTCTCTGTACATTTTCAAGCATTTATTGCACCTGAGCATCTGCCACATACAAAAACTAACTTTCTAGTTAGCCTTCCTTTGATATTGCTGCACCACTTATGTGTCCATAGCTTACACTGGGTACATCTTATAGAGTTTCTACCTACGCATTTTCTACAGATCGAGCAGGGCCATCTACCTGAAAGGATTTGTGGTTTGTCTGCCTTTCTACTTATTAAGACTTTGGTTTTAGCTAGGTTGACTCTGAGGCCCTTTGATTCTAATCCTTGTTTCCACACCTGAAACTTCTCCTCTAGTTCTAATAGTGACTCAGCAATTAGAGCAAGGTCATCAGCATAGAGGTGCTCTCAGGGGCATCCTGTCTTGAACTCCTCTGTTATTGCCTGGAGGACTATGATAAATAGGAGGGGGCTGAGGACTGAACCTTGGTGGACCCCAACCTCTACCCGGAGTTCTTCACTGTACTCGTTGTCAACCCTCACCTTACTGACAGCGTCTCTGTACATGGCTTGCACAGCTCTCACTAACCATTCTTTTATCCCTCGTTTCCTCATTGACCACCGGATAAGGTATGTATTAGGATGAGGAAAAAGTTTGTGCACTGAACTTGTGTGTGCTGAATGGTCACGCCTTCAATGCTGAACTTTACTGTGAGCAACTTGATTGAGTCTATGATGTGCTGGTTGAAAAGTACCCATGACTTGTTTGTTGAAAACACACTGTGTTTCAACAAGACAATGTAAAGCCACATACTGCCAGAAAGACCAGCAACAAGAGTGAAGAATTGGATGGTGTGGAAGTTCTTCTGCATCCAGCCTATAGTCCAGACATTGCTCCATATGATTACAGTCTCTTCTCATCAATGTAGCACTTTATGAAAGGTCACCGATTTGAGTCATTCGGTGAAGTTGAAAAAGGCTGTCAAGAATTTTTCGATTCAAAGCCAAAGGAGTGGTACTTTGACCAAATCCGAAAGTTTGCAGATTGTTAGCAGAAGGTCATGGAAAATGATGATCATTATTTTGAAGAATAGTTGTTATTGTTTTTGAATAAATTCTTTGTTTTAACATGGTGCACAAACTTTTTCCTCAACCTAGTATTATTCGCAAAAAATACTAGGCAATGAGCTAGTAAATCATTAGATATTACTGTCCCTTAATGAGGCTATTTTAACCTCTAATTGAAAATATATATACATATATATATATATATATATATATAATCAGTAGAAGTTACAGTGACTCAGGGACTAAGAGTTTCATGTATTGTTACTTATCCAAGTGCCAACATATAAGACTCTTGGCTTTGGAGTCACTTTGCAACTCCCACCACATGCTTGGGAAGCAGGCTTCTTAACATCATAGCCATGCCTATGCCTGATGTCGATGTTTATGATTTTAGTCCTTCACCTTTGCAACTGAATGTATTACCTTTGTCTCCAGGATGATTTATTTATGCTGTGTAGTGGTACATCATACAGCAACTCATCTAGTCGTCTTTTTTGGAGAAAATACGAGATTAACAATCCTTAAAATTACACACAACTAAATAGATTAATGCTTTATTTCCTTTATGTGTAATCAAATTTTCCTAATGAACTTCTGCTTGTTATTTTCTAGTTCCTAATTAAATATTTCATTTCTGTAAAAAAAATTAATTGAAGGAAAAGATAAAGGAAAAATGAAACCAAGGAAATGACTGATTTAATATTATTTATGGCAATATGAATAAATTCAATAAGATTACTTCTCATTGCTTCTTCAGTCTGTATCTGAATGTGCGAGCGTCTGTGTTTACATTTGTGTGTTCATGTTTATCTTTCTCTCACTCAATGCCATCCCCACCCCATTTCATATATCATCATCATTATCATCACTGCCACCATCATCACCATTATGATCATGATCCTCACTAACATCATCGGCATTATCATTTCAATGCTTGCATGGGTCAGATGAAATGTGTTGAAGCATATTTTCTACAGCTCGATGCCCTTCCTGTTGCTAACCTTCGCCATGTGAATAAGAATCAAGCTTCTGACCACACAGCCATGCATGCACCTCTATAAGATTTAAGCAGATCAGTCACAAAATGCCAAAACCCAGCTTCTATACAGTTTATGCCTGCCCAATTTTTTCATCATCATCATCAGCATCCTTTAATGTCTGTTTCCTTGCTGGTATGGGTTGGATGCTTTGACCAGAACTGGCAAGTTGGAAAACTGCACCAGATTCCAGTCTGATTTGGCCTGGTTTCTTAGGTTAGATACTCTTTCTAACGCCAGCCACTTTACGGTATGCACTGGGTGCTTTTAATGTGCCACCAACGCGAATGCTTTTACATGGCACCAACACAAATGCTCTTTTGCGGCACCAGCATAAGACTCTTGTAGACCAATCCTCTCCACCAAGGGATATGGCCTGAACACTTCTTCTGTGGAGGAAAAATCTTGAGTACAGCAAGGTTACCAGTTATCTAGGTCCTTTGCCATCTCGTCCACAAGGTTCAGCATCCTGAGGTCATCCTTCAGTATTTCATCCCATGTCTTCTTGGGTCTCCCTCTTCTGTGAGTTTCATCCACTTTGAGTAAAAGGCACTTCTTTATGGAGCTGTTGGCATCCATCTGCAACACATGACAAAACCAGCACAGCTATGATACAAACATTGTGATTGTAAAGTAAACATTTTAACTATTTGGCCATACTGCACCAATGCGCGCGCACACGCGCGCACACACACACACACACACCTGCAGGCATGGTTTTGTGGTTAAGAAGTTTGTTTTGCACCTAACAACCATATGGCTTCAGATACAGCCCCACTGATGACATTTTAGGCAAGGGTCTTAATGCTAGGCTTTGTGAATGTGTCGGGTCGATGGAAATGCATGAAGGCCTCTAATGTGTATAAGTGTGTGCATATGTATGTATGTATGTGTGTATGTGCACATACACACACATACACATCATCGTTATCATCATCACTGCTGCTGCTGCCGCCGTCGCTGCCACCACCACCACCAAGCCATCGTTACCACCATCACCGCCATCGTTACCACCACCACCACCACTGCTGCTTCCACCATCAGCAGCATGTTTTGCATCTGTTTTTTTCAATGCTAACATGAATGGACAAGACTTTCTGAGGAACTATTGTTATATGGACTGTTAGATATGTAATTCGTCTGACGTTCCGTGTGTCATGTGGTTCGTCTGAGTTCATTGTTTCATTGTTGTTGTCTTGTGGGACTGTCGTAGTAAAATGTCATTGATATATATATGGCGGACATGACTTTTGTTTATTCATAACGAACATTGGGTGAGTGCGTTCTTTGTATGTAATTGAACAATAAATGTAATAATTAAACTGTATAACTCGTTATGTTATCTCTACGAGTCACCCGAGGGAAACATAACAGAGTTTATTGGCGTCGCCGATAGGACCGGTAGGATACATGCTTATTTTACCGTAAAATTATTCATCGTAATAACAATGGCTGAAAAACAGACAGTAGAACTTATTAAATTGTTTAGGGAACAAATGGACAAGCAAATGCAACAACATCAGAGAGATATGGACGCTCTGTTAAAACTGTTTGGTGCTCGACAAGTTGAAGGCGATTCTAGTGGCTATTTTTCAGCTGCTTCAACAACAGTGTCGATTCCACCATTTACTGCATTTGATTCAGCGACAGAACTATGGCCTGATTACTGGTCAAGATTCCGTACGTTTGTGGCTGCTAATGCTGTACCTGAAAAACGCATGGCACAAGTGTTCCTGACCAATCAGACTGCTACTGTTTACAAACAACTTGCTAATCTGGCTACCCAACAAAATCCGCCTAAAGATATCAACAACTTGATAATGGACGAAATCGTTGACTTCATGAAGGAACAGTTCGACCCTAAACTTTTCATTGTGAGAGAGCGTTTCAAGTTTTGGAGTGATATGCAGCGGAAGCCAGGCGAAACTCTCCAGGAGCTGGCAGCACGTATACGCCAGGATGCAGCTACCTGTGATTTTCCAGCGATCACCAACCCACAGGATGAAGCTCTGAGACAGAGATTCATATGTTCGGTTAACAATGAAGCGGTTCTGAAGGCGCTTTTTAAGATAAAAGACTCAGAACTAGATTTTGCCCGTGCTGTCCAGGTTGCCATTGAGACTGAAGACGCAGCAAAGGTTGCAAAAGAAACTGTATACGGTTCCAAAACCAAGCAGGTGTACAAGGTCCAGCAGAACAGGAATAAGAGTCCTCAAAAGAAACATCAGCAGTCTTATTCCACAAACCAGGAGAAATGCTACCGATGTGGAAAGGCCCACAAAGCAACAGACTGTCCTTTCAGGGAAACCAAATGTCATTTTTGTGATAAAAAGGGTCATTTGCAAGCGGTGTGTAGGAAAAAACAACATCAGCAACGCAATGGCCATTCACAAACTCCCGTGAAAAGAATCACAAAAGCTGAGCTAGTCAAGGCGATCCTAGGTGAAGTTTCCCGAGACACTCACAGTTTAATTGTGCCAGTAACAATCCAGAACAGACTGTTCACAATGGAATTGGACACTGCTACTACAGGCAATTTTGTTTCCTTGTCAGTCTGGAAACAACTTGGAAGACCAAAGCTGCAAGATGTCAAGCATCGCTATGAATCTGCCAGCAAGCACAACCTGCCTGTTCTAGGAACTTTCATGGGCCAAACCAAGGATCCAACAACTGGTAAGCAGGATCTTATACCTTACATAGTCACCAAGATCTCTGATCTTAATTTGCTGGGTCGGAATGCTATCCAGACTCTGGGAATTTCCGTAGACACTGCTCTAGGTTTGAAAAGCATAGACAGCCAAGCTAAGAGGGAAGGTGCAGAAGGGATGTATCCAAAGACCTCAAGCGAGCCCTATGTTTCCCTGCAGCAAGATTGTAACAACATGTGTGATGAATTTCCAGATCTTTTCAAGCAAGAATTGGGATGTCTCAAGAACTTTGAACTGGAAGTGAAGTTCAAATCGGACGCAACACCAGTCTTTCACAAGGCACGTCCGGTCCCATTTGCTCTTCGTGATGACCTGGCCAAAGGTTACGAAGAAGGCATCGCCAAGGGAATCTGGAAGCCTGTTCAATTCAATGAATACGGAACGCCAGTGGTACCGATTCGTAAAGCACACGCTTCAAGCAACCTGAAGCCCAAACTACGGATTTGTGGTGACTACTCTGTGGGAATTAATGACCAACTTGCTGATCACCGTCATCCAATGCCACTCCCTGCTGAACTGATGCAGAAACTCGGAGGTGGATTCGGATATACAAAGATAGACCTTGCTGATGCCTATAATCAGATCAAGCTGGCTCCAGAAAGTCAACGCAGACTCGCACTCAGCACTCACCGTGGAGTACTCCTGCAACAACGACTCCCTTTCGGAATCAAGTCAGCACCTGGTTACTTTCAGGAGATCATGGAAAACCTGACCCATGATCTACCTGGAGTGGCCGTCTTCCAGGATGACATGCTCGTCAGTGGGAAAGATGCAAACAGTCACTTAAACAACCTAAAGTGTCTGCTCACACGTCTAAGCGACAATGGACTCAGATGTCGCCGTGAAAAGTGCCAGTTTGCACTACCCAGTGTAGAATACCTTGGACACATTTTGTCGACTGAGGGGATCACTAAGGGATCCAAAGTCGAAGCAGTCTTAAAGATGCCATCTCCAACGAACGAATCAAGCTTGAAATCTTTCCTAGGTTCAGTTCAGTTCTATGGAAAGTTTATCCCAAACTTAGCCAGTATAGCAGAGCCACTCTATTGCCTTACAAAAAAGTCAACTATTTGGAAGTGGGGAGATGAGGAACAGTCAGTTTTTGATCACTTGAAAAATGTACTTTCATCAAGTCAAGTTCTGATACACTTCGATCCAAACAAAACTTTGGGACTGGCTTGTGACGCATCAAACGTTGGTATTGGAGCAGTCCTGTTTCACCGCTATCCTGATGGAAGCGAGCGCCCAATATCCAATATGTCCAAGACTCTCACTTCTGCACAGCGTAACTACAGTCAAATTCAAAAGGAAGCCCTAGCTATCATATTTGGCTTGCAGAAGTTTTACCAATATTTGTACGGTCATAAATTCGTACTCGTGACTGACCACAAGCCACTGACATCACTATTCAGTCCGAGGAAAGGGACGCCACTTCTCGCTGCTAACAGACTAGCACGATGGGCCCTGTGGCTGAACCAGTTTGACTACACCATTGAATATCGGAAATCAGCAGATCATGGCAATGCTGATGCCCTCAGTCGCTTGCCATTCGGTGATGACAACGACTTTGACAGAAAGGAAAATGGTGAAGACATAGACATGGTGTGTGCCATCAAAGCTCTTAGTATTCAAGTCCAACCTGTGGATGCTAACGTCCTCCGTCAAGAGTCAGGGAAAGATCCAGTGATATCTACAGTGATGCGCTACGTCCGTGAAGGCTGGCCACCAAAGAACATGGAGATCAATGACGAAGTCAACAAGTTCCGTAAGTTATTAAACTCACTTAGTATCTGTCATGGATGCCTTATACATGGATCTAGAGTTGTGATTCCACATAGCTTGCAGCCAAAGATCCTCAATCTTCTGCATCTCGGACACTTTGGCATGGAACGCATGAAACAGCTAGCAAGAACTGCTGTATATTGGCCTGGTATCAATGCTGCTATAGAGATAGCCAGTCGACGATGTGATTCATGTAACGAACATCAAAGGCAGCCATCTAATCCTCCAGTTCACCCATGGATGTTACCAGAAAAGCCGTGGAGCCGCTTACATCTGGACCATGCAATAAATTTTATGGGTAGAGATTGGCTGGTGATCACAGATGCTTATTCCAAGTACCCATGCATTCATCCCACTTCCTCCACGTCCTCCAAAGCCACTTTGAATCTGCTTGAGGAAGACTTTGCGCACTTCGGATTTCCTCACACACTGGTCACCGATAACGCACCAACTTTTACGTCTGAGGAGTTCCAGAGCTGGTGCAAAGAACGCGGGATCACACACCTGACAGGTGCACCTTACCACCCAGCTACCAACGGAGCCGCGGAACGTTTGGTGCAGACCTTCAAACAAGCTCTGAGGAAGTCTTCTCTTCCGCCGACACGAGCACTTCAAGAATTCTTGATGCAGTGCCGGAGAACACCGACATCCTGTGGATTCTCTCCAAGTGAACTTTTGAATCACCGGCAGATACGAACAAGGATTGATTCTCTGCTGCCATCGCCAGTACACATTGCTCAAGGCAAACAGTCTAAGGAAGCACATAAGTCTCAGGTGACTCCAAGCTCGGCTGATGTCGCTAAAGTTACCAGGCAGTACAAGGCCGGAGATCCTGTGTATGCACTATACTATGGACCTCGCCGAGACAAAGATCCCCGATGGGTACCAGCAATCATTAAGAAGTCATTGGGTACTCGCTGCTTTAACGTGAAGGTCATACCTCATGGCCCGATGTGGAGACGACACTGGGAACAGCTGCGACCGCGGTACACAACTGAGGAAGACAATGAACCTGGTGATGCAGAAAACACTGTATTTGAATTTGCAACAGATCACCCGATGGAGATCTCGGAAACTGTACCACTAACACAAAGACAAACCAGACCCAAGACCATGTTACCCGTTCCAGAGTATGGACCAGACAACCCAAGACGGTCCAAGAGAACCCGTAAAACCCAAAGAGTCTTTGCTGTTGATACTTCTTGTGTAGCATCAATTTCAGTGGGGAGGTGTTATATGGACTGTTAGATATGTAATTCGTCTGACGTTCCGTGTGTGATGTGGTTCGTCTGAGTTCATTGTTTCATTGTTGTTGTCTTGTGGGACTGTCGTAGTAAAATGTCATTGATATATATATGGCGGACATGACTTTTGTTTATTCATAACGAACATTGGGTGAGTGCGTTCTTTGTATGTAATTGAACAATAAATGTAATAATTAAACTGTATAACTCGTTATGTTATCTCTACGAGTCACCCGAGGGAAACATAACAACTATTTTACTGCCAAATTCCCTTCATGCCAGCTTTTCAGTTTGCTGTTGCTGCATATTGCAATGTTAAAGCGATAAGGTGCACCTATTGTAAATAGTGGGAGGAGAGTGTCTGAGAGACAGAGCCAGTGTGTGAGCGAGTACTTGTGCATATGTATGTGTCTTATATATAATACAACAGGAAATTGGAAATTTTTTGGTAGCATATATTCATGATTACATGTGATTCATTTGCTAATAGGAATTACAAAGATTTACATGTTACATAGACATGTAAAGTATTTCTTATTAGAAATTCTTCAGATGGAGAGATTAAATAATACCATTATTTAATTCAATAATATTATTATTTCATATAATTTAATTTACATGTAATGGTGAATAAATACTACCAAAAACTTTACAATTTCCTTCTTTGTTACACAATATCTCTGCAAATAATGTTTCCATTATTTTCAGTTTTAATATGTATTTTGCACTAACATACTACAACAACTGAAACTACATTTTGGATTGTATCCAAGGTCACCTCCTCCAGTGCCCCTCCCCTTTCAAAGGACCTTTATCTTGCATATTACTTGGTGAACCTGCCAGTACTGGTACCATGTAAAAGGTATCCAGTCCACACTATAGAGTGGTTGTCATTTGGAAGGATATCCAGCTGTAAATACCATGCCAAAACTCATGTCGCCTGTGCTGGTGCCATGTAAAAAGCATTCAGTCCCCTCTGCAGAATGGTTGGTGCTAGAAAGGGCATTCATACATAAAAACTATACCAAAACAGACACCGAAGCCTGGTGCAGTCTACTGCCTAACCAACTACTGTCAAACCATCTAGCCCATGCCAGTATGAAAAGCGGATGTTAAATTATGATGGTGATAGTGATGGTGATGAAAAAATTGAACAGGTGCAAACCAGGTTTTGGCATCTGATGACTGATCTGCTTTTATCTTATATAGGTGCTGGCATGGCTTGTGGTAAGAAGTTTGCTTCCTATTCACATAGTTCCATGCCCAGTCCCACTGCATAACACTTTGGGCAAGTGCCTTCTACTATAGCCTTGAGCAGACCAAAGCATTATGAGTGGATTTGGTAGATGGAAATTGAAAGAAGCTTGTCTCATTATGTGTGTGTGTGTGTGTATGTGTGTTTTTGTTGTATGCATATGCCTTTATGTCTGTTTGTCCCCTACTACAGCTTGACAACCATTGCTGGTATGTTTACATCCCCATAACTTAGTGGTTCAGCAAAACAGACTAAGAAAAAATAACTGACTTAGAAACAACAATAGTAAGTACTGGGGTTGATTCAATCGACTGAAATTCTTCAAGGTGGTGCCCTAGCATGGCCATAGTCTAATGACTGAAACAAGTAAAAGGTAAAAGGCAGGCCTGTAGGGTGGTTTGTACCTGTAATTCAAGTAGTAAAGCCGTGTCACACGGAGTGATGCTCATTTTTACCTGGGAAAAGAGTGGGCATTTCTGTGGAACGCTCTGCCGCTTATATTTCAGTTCAGGTGCCTTGTGATGCATTTGATTTAATAACAGAAAGACCTTTGCTGAATGATAGAAATTCACTATGTATGAATGTGTGTGTATTTGTGTGTGTGTGTGTGTGTGTGTGTGTGTGTGTGTGTGTATGAATGGATGTATGCATGTATGTATATCTGTATGTATGTATGTATGTATGAATGTATGTATGTCTCTATGTGCGTATGTATGTATATATGTATGTATGCATGTCTATGTATATCTGTATGTATGTCTGTATGCTTGTATGTATGTATATGTGTATGTATGTCTCTATGTTGGTATGTATTTATGTATGTATGTATGTCTCTGTGTCTGTATGTCCGTATGTGTGTATGTATTTATTTATGTATGTCTGTCTGTCTGTATGTATGTATGTATATCTCTCTGTATGTATATATATATGTATATCTCTCTGTATGTATGTATGTATGTATGATTCCTAAGCAGATACTATATGGGGAACTTGTGAATGGAAGGAGACTCCGGCAGAAACTAAGGCTGCGATTTAAGGACTGTGTCAAGTCCTCATTAAAGGCCTGTGGTATGCAGGACACTGACTGGGAGAACAATGCCTGTCATCACCACGGATGGAGGAAGCAGGTTAAGGAGGGGATCGATGCTTTTGAGAGAGCACATATCCAGCATGAAGAACTCGAGTGAGCTGCGCGAAAGCGCATGGCTTGTTTAGTGAATGGGGAAAGCTTGGTCTGCAATGTTTGCAGTCATGTATGCTTGTCAAGAGCAGGGTGCATTAGCCACCAACGGAGCCGCAAATGCAAAATATAAGTTAGTCCTAGAGTGCACAATGTTCCTGAAGGTTGGCAATGGTCTTCCTCGGTCACAAGTGGACGGCCATTATCATGTATGTATCTCTATGTATTTATTTATGTGTATATATATATATATATGTTGTGAAGGTGCATGGCTTAGTAGTTAGGGAATTCAGCTTATAATTATGAACTGAAGCAGCTGTGTGTTGTATCCTTGAGCAAGACACTTAATTTCACTTTGCTCCTGTTTACTCAACTGGCAAAAAAATGAGTTAAGCTGTAATTCAAAAGGGCCAGCCTTGTCACATTCTGTGTCACGCTGAATTTCCCAGAGAACTACTTTAGGGGTTTGCATTGTCTGTAGAGCACTCAGCCACTTGCACATTAATTTCATGAGCAGGCTGTTCCACTGATTGGATCAACTGAAACCCTTGTTGTCCTAATTGGCAGTGTTTCAGTTAATTAATGTAGGTATGTATATATATATATATATATCTATGTATATGTGTGTGTGTGTGTGTGTGTGTGTGCATGCATGTCTGTCATCATCATCATTTAAGCATTTAGCATTTAAACCAGAGGCCCAAATATTTTACCTGTTTTATATACAAACTAGCCAGATCAGGCCCCTCACACCTACTCTACAATGTCATTTTAAAATAGATAGTTGTATCGTCAAAGTCTCAAAGCTACAAGATAATGCAGGTTTAATTCAACATAATGTGAATAAATAAGCATTACTTTTGACAGAGTAATATGAATGTTAGAGGGTTATCGTCTGCTTTCCATGCTTACATTGGTTGGACAGTTTGACAGAGGGTTCTGACTTGCTGTTGTTTCTTGCAGGCTGAGTAATCAGGTAGATGTTCCCTTGCATGATCATCAGTACAGGTGAACAACATTGACGATGTGTTATATCACTCTCATTTCTGTTGCACTCTCTGCCTTCCACACTTATTGATTTTTTTTTTTACTTTAGATATTTCTGCTGCTGATACCTTATTTTGATGTATTGATTCAATCAGCTGACGTTGTTAGCAAGCCAGCTAATAACTCATGAAGAGAATATAGATGATGATCACTCACCTCTTCATGAATATATTACTCAAGTCATACACACATGGGTGTATATCTTTATATTTGTGCGCGCGCGCGCGCACACACACACACACACACACACACACACACACACGTGTCTGTATGTATGTTTGCATTAGGTATTAATTGGTTGTTTTCGCCATTGTAACTTAAAGTTTCACACTCCTAAGATATTTGAGAACAGTCAAACAATATACACTGAATAAAACTAAGTCAAATTCTCAAAGGTTAATTAGTTAATGCTTCAGTTAAATGAAGCTGCTGTAACTTTTGAAACTTCTCAGATAGACAAAGCTTGCAAGTTTGTGATCCATTGAAGTATAGAGTGGCTTTATTGACAGAGCTTCATGTTACTGGAGATCTTTGATCCCTAAATATTCAGAAGAATTCTGACATGAATATTGTGTTTTCTCTCTGTCTCTTAGCCTAAATGAGTACATATGTTGGTAGTAACAACTTTTGAAAGACTTGACAATGAGCTCTATGTAATTCCTTTTGCTATCGTTTCATGGTGCTTATTTGATGATATTTGATGTATCACTGCTTTGGAAATGCAGAAACCCTTGAGTAGGATGACTGAGAGATTTTAGAAATACAAGTTAGCTATTGAGGAAGAGTTATGAATGTGCATGTAATTGTTCCTTGATGATTATATATAAATATAGTCATCAAGGAACAAAAGGGGTAACGAGCTGGCAGAATTGTTAGCATGCTAGGTGAAATGTTTAGTGGTATTTCATCTACCATTACGTTCTGAGTCCAAATTCCACTGAGGTTGACTTTGCTTTCATCTTTTCAGGGTTGATTTAATAAGTACCAGTTATGCACTGGGGTCAATGTAATCAACTTAATCCCTTTGTCTGTCCTTGTTTGTCCCCTATGTGTTTATCTCCCTGTGGGCAATAAAGAAATATATATATATTTATATAGAAAACAAGCAGGCTTCCCCTATGTTACAAAGACTTTGTTTTCCTCAAAGTATTTTCTTCATATAGAATTCTATAATGCGAAGTTTCTTTTCTAATGACTTTCATGTCATATGAAAGCCAATGAGCATTGAAATCTGCTGGAAATATGCTTTGCATTATGGAATTCTACATTATGGTAAGATTTCCATACATGCACTGTATGTGAGGGATGTGCATGTGTATGTGTGTGTGTGTGTCTTTATATCTCCTAATATAATAATGAACATAGTGTTTTTATATATTTGTATATATATATATTTGTCCAAAATCACACAGGAAGTAGAAGGGAGAGGAGAGAAAATAGTAATTCAGTGAAGAAGTAGTGAGAGTAATAGCCCTGACTAAGAGGGAGTGAGAGAAAGTAATAACAATGAGAGAGAGGAAGTGGCAAAGAGTGCATAGTGTATCTTCTGTTTTTCTCCATCACAACATATGAATGAGAACGGAAGGCGTGATAGATGAATAACAAAACAAGGGGTGAAAAAAAATCAGTGTTTCAACTCTGTGTGAGTCTATGTGTGTGTATGGAAAAGGAGGTATGTAAATGTTTGTGTGTGTGTGTGTGTGTGTGTGTGTGTGTGTGTGTGTGTGTGTGCAATGGAAATGGGCTGGTGAATGTTCAATGCTGAAAAGAAAAATCAAACAGCATTTCAACTCTGTGTGAGTATATGTGTGTATGTGTGTGTGTGTACAAGGGAAGTACGTGAATGTATGTGAACATTGACAAGTGTATTAATTTGATTTACCATCCTTATCTTCTACTATAATAATACTCGTGTGTATTTCTGTGTCACAACATATGAGAAAGGAAGGGGTGATAGATGAATAAGGAAGGAAGGGGTGATGGAAAACTTGGTAGTGAGATGACAGAAGTCCTATGGTGAAAAAAAACATCAAACAGCATTTCAACTCTGCGTGAGTATATATGTATGTATATAGAAAGGAGTCATGTAAATATTTGTGTGTGTGTACTGTGGAAGTGGGATGATGAACATTCAATGCTGAAAAGAAAAATCAAACAGCATTTCAACTCTGTATGAGTATATGTGTGTATGCATGTACAAGGGAAGTATGTGAATGTTTGTATCTGAGATTATTATGTACCTTATTTTGTACCTTATTTATATATAAAATAATACAATTAGCCATAATTTTTGATGGCACAGGGTCAGCTTGTATCTGTGTATATCCTCAGTGGATCATATATCTGAAAAAGAAGCATACTTCAAAGGATAGAGCAGTAATGTATTTACATGAAGTTATGTATTTGTCAAGTGATCAATGTTTTTGCAGCCATAAGACGCTTAGCTTTATAGACAACTTATCAGACTCTAATGACTGAAGGCATATAACCTCGCTTGAAACAGGAGTTAGAAAACCATTGTGTATAAAATGTACAAACACACACACACACACACACACACACATTATATAGTCGGTTCATCAGACATGACAACACCACTACAGTGTGTGCCGCCTGGGACACTAGTTGATTTCGTCGACTCCAGTGTTTCACTGATACTTAATTTATCGACCCCAAAAAGATAAAAGCCAACGTTGACCTTGCTGGAATTTGAAATCAGAATGTAAAGACGGACGAAATACTGCCAAGTATTTTGCCTGGTGTGCAACAGATCTGCCAGTTTTAGTGATAATAATAATAATAATAATAATAATAATGATGGACTTTCTTGCCGAAGATGACATATGAGTGTTTGTCAAATGACTTGCACAAATGATTTGTTTATACTGATCAAATGTCTGCGCTGCACATTAGGTCACTCTCTCCATAAAATCAATGTTGTTTGAACAGGTGCATAGTGTACTATGTATCAGGTGTTGAAATGACCGCAGAGCAACATAAGATGAAGTGTTTTGCTCAAGAACACAATGCACTACCTGGTATAGGATTTGAAATCATGATCGCTAGATCATGAATGTGACACCCTAACCTCTAAACCATGTGCCATCGCTATAATAATAGTAATAATAATAATTCTTTCTACAATAGGCCCAAGGCCTGGAGTTTGTGAGGAGGATGATAGTTGATCACATTGACCCCAGTACATGACTGGTATTTAATTTATTGCCCTTGAAAGGATGAAAGGCAAAGTTAACCCTAATGGAATTTGAACCCAGAATGTAAAGATGGATGAAATGCCATTAAAAACTTCACCCAGCATGCTAATGATTCTGTCAGCTCACTGCCTTTATATATAATAATAATGATAATATGATAATAATAATAGTAATAATTTCTAATATTGGTACAAAACCTCATGTTCAAGGAAGGAGCACGATTGTTCATATTGACTCCATTAATTGACTGGCACTTAAATTTATTAATACTGTAAAGATGAATGGCATGTGGTAATAATGTGTTAACATAACATTTTAATGATGTGTTATCAAAACATTTTCCTTATGTGTTTCCATTATAATTTTGATAGACTCCATGGTGTTTTGTTTTCATTATAGCCCTTTCCTCGTCGAGATTTCACAAAAGAAGATGCTACAAAAAGCCTATTGGAACTCGGTCTTTGTCCATCAGTAGCGCTTGTGTTGAAGAAAACAGATGGCTCTCAGCAAGCATTTGGTAAGCAATCTCAGAAAAACCTTCCACCTTGCACTGATTACGTTTGTAATGCTACTACTGAATAATTTATTGAGTGAATAAATGTTAAAGTTACATCATCTTTCTGGTTCAGAATTTATTTATAGATAAGTCAGTAAATTCTTCTCTATTCTTAAGTGTGTACTGATGTTTTATACTGATTAATTCACCAGTTTTTCGTATGGCACGGTTGTAAAATGTGTTACTTGCTATGGATAATAACGATGGTGATAAATATAATGATTATTATTATGATGAGTAGTATGAAATATGTATGATGGGGTGCTGAAAAGTTCCTGGCTTTGGGTAAATGTAAATGCAGGAGGATCAGTTAATTATGATTTTATTGAACATATTCCCCTCTCAGATTTATTCAATTATTGCAACGGTCCTTCAGTTTTTCTAAGCCCTGTAAAAAAACTTGGCATGTCGAGCCTCCAACCAAGCCATTTGCAATACCCTTAAAACCAGGAACTTTTCAGCACCCCCTTGTACATATGTATGTACGTACATACATGCATACATACATAGTGTAGGTATGTAGGGTAAAATCCCAGTTGTTTCCTTCAGTTTTTCTAAGCTCTATAAAAGAACTCAGAAGGCTGGGCCTCCAACCAGGCCTTTCGTGAGACCCTCAAAGCCAGGAACTTTTCAGTACCCCCTCATATATTGTACAGCTATTGCTCTGTTTACCAATCTTAGTTCTTGTCTTCTATATATTTTGTATTCTTTTGTCATTTATATTTCACTTGTTTCAGTCATTAGACTGTGGCCATGCTGGGGCACTGTCTAGAAGAATTTCCAGTCTAATGTAGTGATACGGACTGCCGAAAAACAAAATAACGTTATGTCCCTATTCCCCGAGCTGGGTTTGAAACCGTTTCTAGTTGGCCAGGGCATTGGTATTTCCTTTGTCCTGTCAACTAGCACAGTTATTTTTAGCGTAGGAGTGTGATCGCTGACCCTTTCCAGTCATCGAAAGTTTAGAAAAACAAGTTAGGAGCTGTACTAAACTGACCCAGCTTTGGAGGGGGTAAAGTAGTACTGTTGGGTATGGTATCTGTCATAAATACTAGAGCATAGATTTGGGAATCGCAGTTGGTGTACAGCAGTTAGCGTAAACAAAGTCATTGGATGAAGAACGCAAGCCGGCGTGAAGGCCAGCAGCCAGTGGAGAAGCAAGATGAACAGAGAGGCTGACAGAAAGAGACGGAGAGAAAAAGGTTATTGACAGAAGGCACCAATGGTCGAAATGAATAGAGTCAACGAGAGAGAAGAGACTGTTGTGGCAGGCAAAAGTGAGTGGCAAAAGATTGTAGTAGACTACGTTGGTCAGTGCTTATCATTGTAGTGGGAGATTTGAATTGGTTACGGTAAAGGTTTGTGTATATATTTTTAAAGAAAAATGTACTTTGTTGTTACATGTTTTAAAAGAAGAAGAACTTTGTTAACTCTTGTTAATTGTGATGTTTACTGGTTGAAAAGAAAGAAAAGAAAGGACTTTTGTTAACTGTGTTAACAGAGAGGAAAAGAAAAGAAAAACAAAAGAAACAAAAAGAACTTTTAATTGACTTTTGAGACACGAACTTTGATTGTAAACTTTATGATTATGTGAAATGATCGTAGACTTCGTAATTGTTCTGAAACTTTGTTAAATGTTTGGAAACGCTATTGTTACATGTGTTATTTCAGAATTATTGTTATGCAATGTTGTTTTGTATTGTGATGTAAAAAAAAAAAAGTTAGTTTCACTACGCAACGTATGGTCTGTGTTATTTCTTCCTTGCCTGTTGTCGTCGTTACGTGCTCCGGCCGGGCTTAGTCATGGCGAACATCCTGACTCACTGAGCGTCGACGTTTGCGCGTGCGAGTTTTCTCTTCGTTGAGGTGCTCCGCGCGGGCGTTCGTAACAGTATCAGTCCCAATACTTATTTTTCCTTAAGCCTCATGCTTATTCTCTTGGTCTCTTTTGATGAGCCTCTAAGTTACAAGGACATAAACACACCAACACTAGTTATCAAATGGTGGTGGGGTACAAACAGACATTAAAATGCACATGACTGGCTTTTTTTAGTTTCTATCTACCAAATAATCCACTCACAGGGCTTTGGTTGGATGAAGGCTATAGTAGAAGACACTTACACAAGGTGCCATACAGCGGGACTGAACCTGAAACCATGTGGTTGGATAGTAAGGTTCTTACCACATAGCTACACCCATTTACTTTCTGCTTTTTTTTTTTTAGTAGTAATAAGACATAAAGCTGTATAATATTGGTTAATGATGGTGTATATGTAACTATGCTTACATTTCTAATTTGTATGTAATGTAGTGCTCTTATATTATTGTAGAAGTATTGTGAAGTGAAACATAGAAATCATACCAGGACTCATAGCACTACACACTACCCCAAAAAATAGCTTTGTCAAGGACAACCCATTTTTTGCAAAGGCACTGTAATTTCTATAGAATAGCTCATGTTTCAATAGAGTATCTTAAATAGAACAATCTTCACTCATAACACTAATATTCTAAGACAAAAGAACTTGTGGAAATTTTGCAACATATAATGTACAAAATTGAGACCCAATGAAATAACAAAACTCTTATAGTACACACCACATGTAACAGAACATGCACTTATATAACAAGAAATATAGGGTGTGTGAGCTGGCAGGATCATTATCACACCTGGTGAAATGTTTGGTGGCATTACATCTGTTTTTACGTTCTCAATTCAAATTCTGCTGGAGTTGGCTTTGTCTTTCATCCTTTCGAGGTTGATAAATCATAAGTACCAGTTAAGCACTGAAGTTGATGTAATTGATTTACCCCAACCTCCCCTGAAATTGCTGGCCTTGTGCAAAAATTTGAAACCAGTATAACAAGAAACAAGAAATTAAATTCTATAACTAGACAATCTGGTGTAGTACACCAGTAGAAGGACGCTACAGTCCTCCAATCCTCACAAAAATAAGAACACAATGCCACACATCTCAGGAACATGAAAAAGTGCACCAGGTGGTACAGTAGAAATTTGCATGAAACTACCAAAGAAAATCTCATAATAATAATAATAATGTGTTAGTATATCCCAGAGTAAGATCACTTTGCTATTCTCTGAGACCTTTGATGATGATGATGATGATATGCACTTTCATATTATTAAACTGTGATTTCTCCCACTTCTTCTACCTAGTCTCAGAGGTTCTGCAAAGGTTGTAGGTGCTGTTATTCACCCTCTGATTAAACCTTAAAGTAAAAGTTGTTAAGGAATTAATGAGTTTGTAAATTAAGACAAGACTTTTCAAGTATGCACACTCTTTCCTGGGTAAGCAATAGAAACTGAATGATATGAAGGTTGTGCTGGTATTCATCTGTCTTGTATCTTTTGCTTGTTTCAGTCATTTGACTGCCATGCTGGGCACTACCTTGAAGAATTTTAGTTGAGCTAATTGACACCAGTACTTATTTTTATTGCAAAGCCTTGTACTGATTCCATTGGTCTCTTTTGCCGAGCCACTAAGTTATGGGAACATAAGCACACCAACACCTGTTGTCAAGCTGTTGTTGGGGACAAACACAGACACAAAGACACACCATGCATACACACACACACACACACACACACACACACACACACACACACACACACACACACACACACATGTATTTATATACAGCAGGCTTCTTTCAGTTTCTGTCTGCCAAACCCACTCAGGGTTTTAGTCAGCATGAGGTTATAGTAGAAGACACTTGCCCAAGGTGCTATGCAGTGGGACTGAACCTGGAACTATGTGGTTGGGAAGCAAGCGTCTTATCACACAGTCTCTTTTGATACTAGCCTTCTCTGATTCTAAGACACAGATTTCCTGTTTTGATGTGGTCTAAATTAAAACCTTTCATCAAATTACTGGGTGGCAGTGGTAAGCAATAAGGTGTATAAATACTCCTGGTCATTTTGGCCCACATGGTTCCTCCAAGGGTGCTCTTTACCAAGTGTCTGAGGCTGCCAGTATGTTCACTGTGAAAAAATTAGTGTGCTCAGAGCAGACCTCGCCAGCTTGCATACAAAAAACATGGAATGATGGAAAATATGTTTGGTGCAGTGAATGGCTTTCTCATGGGTTCAAATATGCCCCAAGCATATTTGAACTCGCAATAACATTGCTTTCGTCAAAATTTCATGTTAATTTTTGGTCTAAATACCAGTTTACTAATGACAGAGTTATTTTGCTAAATTCTCTAGTATACTCTTTTACTCTTTTACTTGTTTCAGTCATTTGACTGGCCATGCTGGAGCACCGCCTTTAGTTGAGCAAATCGACCCCAGGACTTATTCTTTGGAAGCCTAGTACTTATTCTGTTGGTCTCTTTTACCGAACCGCTAAGTTACGGGGACCTAAACACACCACCATCGGTTGTCAAGCGATGTTGGGGGGACAAACACAGACACACAAACATATACACACACACACACACACACACATATATATATATATATATATATATATATATATATATATATATATATATATATACATACATATATATATATATACGACGGGCTTCTTTCAGTTTCTGTCTACCAAATCCACTCACAAGGCTTTGGTCGGCCTGAGGCTATAGTAGAAGACGCTTACCCAAGGTGCCACGCAGTGGGAATGAACCTGGAACCATGTGGTTGGTAAGCAAGCTACTTACCACACACCCACTCTTGTACCTATTGAAATAAAGGCAGTATATTTCAACAAGAATATGGTAACTAAAGGATTAATGCAAATTGTATACCTATGAATTTGTAAAATAATTTTTAAAAATCATTATTTTTCTCTGCACAGGTGTGTTCCCACAAATTCTTATGCATTTGCAATGCATGTCCAATATTGAAAAAGTTTTCCTATACCCGATTTAGAAGATAAAGAAATGGGATTGTCTATTTTTGAAATGATGCTGATAAGTTTAGTCTGATCGTTAATAAAGAGTTTTATGATATTTAATGTTACACAGGGCAGAGTCAGAGTGATTACTAAGTTGGTAGTGGCCTGGTTCTCTGTGGGTTATAAAGATGTGTGTTCTAGCTGATTCAATCAACAGAACAGCCAGCTTGTGAAATTAATGTGCAGTGGCTGAGCACTCCACAAATG
The DNA here is from genome assembly GCF_046866305.1 of Octopus bimaculoides. Classification (NCBI taxonomy): domain Eukaryota; kingdom Metazoa; phylum Mollusca; class Cephalopoda; order Octopoda; family Octopodidae; genus Octopus; species Octopus bimaculoides. Next base: position 122,406,363 of record NC_142928.1, read on the forward strand.
TTTATCCATTTATCCTTTTCAGCCATACAACTGGTCATTTTGGAGCACAACGTGTACCCTTAATGCAGATCTCAGGGAAGTTCAGCATGCCACAGAATGTGACAAGGCTGACCCTTTGAATTACAGATACAACTCATTTTTACCAGATGAGTGAACTGGAGCAACTCAAAATAAAGTGTCTTGCTCAAGGGCACAGCATACCTCTGGGAATCACACTTATGACTTTATATTTAATAAAAGATAATTTATATACCTAAATTTCAACATCATCTCCTTCAAAATAGTCACCTTGTGCAACAAAAGACCAGTCCCTGCATTCCTGCCACTTTTGGAATCTGGCCTGGAATTCTCACCATGAAGCCACTCACCTTCACACTTGGAAGCAATGTCAGTTATAAGTTAAAAATGTATTCAATGTCACATGATTTGTTTGCTTTTTTTCAATTGATTTGGTAATGGAAGGGTTTATGCTCTTGGTTCTTGCAAATCCCCTAGCCAATGAAAGTGACACAATTAATGTTTCTCTTGAACTGTTGCAATTAGTAACTTCAGAAGGAACACAAAGCTGCAATTTCCAGATGAATGACATTCAGAGAAAACAGGACTGGTACAGTGGTTGAGAGGGCCACAGGTTAGCAGCAGTGATAGCGGAGGAGGAGAAGGAGGAGGACACAGTTTGGAGTAAATGAGAGGAATTGAAGGGAATGAGTCAGAAACCACAAGGGACAGGAATGTTTGTGTTACTGAGACAATAAGTCTTTACAATTTTTCTCACTTTCTGTCCATTGTTACTTGTCTGATGTCATTTTCAGTGATATAGGACAAATATATCAATTCGATACTCTATATTCTTTACTGTTCTTATTTCATATAAAATGATTTAAAAAATTATATTTTATTTCCTGTATCTGCTCTTAACCTAATTAAAAAACATAAAATATATTCTCTTTATAAACAGTCTTTTTTAGAAGTTTCATTTTCTCATTAGCACGATATTTTTCTTAAGATCATACAAGAATTTTTTTAAATGCAAATATGAAGTGTAGTTTTTTTTATTCCTATACAACGAAAACTATGAATAAAGATCATCTACAGATAACAGTTACTAAAATTCAGCACGCAGAAACATGTGGAGATTCAGAAGTCCCTTATTGGCATTCCTCCATTTGACTGACATTGAAATATTTTCCTATATTACTGACATTGTTATGTCAGTTAAGTCTATAACTTTTCAAGAATAGTCTCCCTTTCATCATGGTTCTCTTAAGAAAAATAATGTTGCTTTCTTACATGAAGCTAATTTTTGTAACAGGAGTTGTTGGTGGTGGTGTGAGAGAGGGATGCCCCCATCCCCCCGTATATTGTTGTTGTTTTTATTTAAGGTGGTGAGCTTGCAGAATCATTAGCATGCCAGGCAAAATGCTTAGCAGTATTTCAGCCATCTTTATGTTGAAGTAAAGAAAGAAGTAACAACTGTTAGTGATTCTCAGAAATGTAGAAATTCTAGAAATTAAGAACTAATTTATCAGAAGTTAATTTACATGCTTAGGGTGTGAAAAATTTGATCTTTGTTCACAGACAAGATGCAGTTATAGATGTTTTGGTCTATTACATTTAATCAATATTGCATAGAGTAAATAAGGTGACAAGCTAGCAGAATCTTTAGTTTGCTGGACAAAACACTTAGTGCCATTTCATTTGTCTTTATGTTCTGAGTTCAAATTCCAATGAGGTCAACTTTGCCTTTCATCCTTTTGGGGTTGATAAAATTGGGGCTGATAAAATAAGTAACACTTTAGCACCTGGGTTGATGTAATTGACTCATCTCCCCTCCTCTGAAATTGCTAGCCTTGTGCCCAAATTTGAAAATTATTATTATTATTATTATTATTATTATTAGCTGGTAGAATTGTTAGCTCAATGGACAAAATGCTTAGTGGCATTTCATTCCTCTTTACATTTTGAGTTGTTGAGTTGAAGGTTAGGGGAGGACAAAAGCAGTAGTGATAGGGATAATATGCACTTGGAGAGCTACTACTTCTGTTAGTAAGGAAGGGCTTCTCCTTCAGAGTGAAAGGCATATTGTATGATGCCTGTGTATGAACAGCTATGATACATGGCATTGAGACATAGGCTGTGACTACTGAGGATATATGAAGACTTGAAAGAAATGAAACCAGTATGCTTCACTGGATGGGTAATGTCAATGTGCATGTACAACAAAGTGTAAATGATTTGAAAGAAAAATTGGGTATAAGTACTGGATAAGAGGGAGTTTAGTGTATTTAGTTCTGCTCGTTTATGTCTCAGTTTCAAATTTTGTAGTGACTGACTTTCTTTTTCATCATGTTATATATTAATCCCATATCCATTTGTTACCTCTTAGTATTATTGTTTCATATCCATTATATGCTATGCATTAACCCATATAGAGTACCTGTTATGTACTGGTTTCAGCTTTGTTGATTATTCCTCATCCCAAAATTTAGAGTGTAAAGTTACAAGGTGATAGACTGTGTTGTAGATAAAAAAAACCCAAAACATATAAAGAAATAAGTAACAATTGTTAGTGATTCTCAGAAATGTAGGGAAATAATTTCAAGAAATTAGGAATGATATGGTATATCTTCTGGCCTACAAGCGTGCTGCCTCATCTCTGCATTTTCTGTTACTACTATAATGGCCTCTTCTCTTTGGAGCTGGTTGGACTCATTCCACCTCCACTCAAACATTTGCATCACACTTTCCTCTCATCCTCTCAGCATCCTTGTTGTGTTTATTACCCAAGGCTTCACACTAATAGCTACACCCAGTCCTCTTTCTTGGAACCTTGGCTCTTTGAATACCCTCCTTTCTCATATATCTCATAGAAAGGTCCCAGAAGAACAGTGATGATACCAATCTTACCATTCTAGGAGGACTGGCAAAGTTCATGTGTATCTAACTTTCTTCCAGACCTGGCAAATAAAACTCTCTCTCTCTCTCTCTCACACACACACAGTGGGCTCATGCACAGTACCTGTCTACCGAATTCCACTCACAAGGTATTGTTCAACCTAAAGCAAAGGTAGAAGACACTTACCCAGCATCATATACAAGGATTAGAATTCCATGGGGGAAACACAACTTCTTTACTTCACAGCCATACGTGTATCTATGATGAATAATTATATTTAGGAAGATGATGGTGATGAAAAATAAAAACGTGGGAACTAATCTGAATTAGGTTACATTAGTTGGAGCAATACTTTTTCATTCCCATTCTTAAGTGGAAGATCACTGATATTGTAACTGTCTTGAAATGCCACATTTTTTTATACTAGTGAGCAAATCTTTATATTTTCTAAGCTTGTCAAATTCTTTTGCCACAGTATTATGATCACAAGGAATACTCGTGTCAATCAGTAAACAAATTTTATTGTTTTGGGCTTTCATAACAATATCTGGTTTAACTTTGGTCTGTATCTAACAGAAAGTCCCAAAGAATTGTTACATTTTCTCACTCAGTTACAGTCTCAGGGAGGTGATTATACCATTTGTTGGCAGTTTTGATTTTATAATGCTGACATATTAATCATTGTAGATATTGGTCAACTCTGTTATGTCTTGATTTATACTCCACTGGTGCTAAAACTTTCCATCCAGAGATTTGGTGGTCCACTGTCGCAAAATGCATGTTACAACATTAGATTGTATTATTATGTGGAGAAAACAAGCTTAGCTGTTGTTTAATAAAATAAGTTTGTTGAAATTAGCATCACTAAAACAAATTGCAAACTATATACAGGGTCTGCCAAACTAATGTATACACACTTCAGGAAAGGAAAAATCTGTATAAATTCTTTTATTTGTTTCAGTCATTTAACTGCAGCCATGCTGGAGCACCACCTTCAGTTGAACAAATCGACCCTAGGACTTATTCTTTGTAAGCCTAGTACTTATTCTATCGGTTCCTTTTGCTGAACCACTAAGTTACGGAGACGTAAACACACACAAACACACACACATATATATGACAGGCTTCTTTCAGTCTCCGTCTACCAAATCCACTCACAAGGCTTTGGTCGGCCCAAGGCTATAGTAGAAGACACTTGCACAAGGTACCACGCAGAGGGACTGAACTTGGAACCATGTGGTTGGTAAGCAAGCTACTTACCACGCAGTCTCTCCTAACTTGTATACGTACCTCTATAAATATAGATACCTCTTTCAATGTTTTTTTGCCGTTGCGATAAAACTGAACAAATTTCAGTAACACAATAAAAATATTTATAGATTTTTCCTTTCCTGAAGTGATCGCTTTCAAGGGCAGCAACTCTGCTACTTTTGCAAACAAGATTAGTCTCCCTTACATTCGTAATTTCTTCTGAGAATTGCTTGGCTTACTCGTAATGTCAGAAGTCACCTTTCCTCACTACACTCAAATTTATCTTCTTTTACAAATTTTATTATTAATTGATCCATTCGGTGTATTCAGCCTCTATAGTTTTTTTTTTAACATTTTTCTTTATTAGAATGATTAAAAAGAACGATAATGGCTTTCTTTTCACAAAGACAATATTCATATAGTAATAGGATACTGAAAAACGTTGGAGACCAGTAATCATCCTTTTTGTTATGAGGGTTTTAACATTTTTAATCTACTGCAATTAATTGTTTTACTAATTTATTTATTTTCTCTCAACTTGTCATATATTAATTACTCTGAAAGACCAGAAGAGTTTTAGACTGGTAAAATTTGTGATTGTCTTGGAGTATTTAGTTAATGACTTTTGTTATTTCATTGCAACAGTTGACTTTCATTTTCATTAATATATGAAGAAAAACAGAAAGCTTATATTGTTATGCTTGGGGATGGTGAAATTTTACCGATTAAACACACACACGCTATATATTTCGTCTCCACTTCAGCCTTATTACTATTATTTTAGTTTCTCTGTCAAAAAAAGAAAATAAACTAAACAATAACTCATCATCATCATCATCATCATCATCGTTTAACGTCCGCTTTCCATGCTAGCATGGGTTGGACGATTTGACTGAGGACTGGTGAAACCGGATGGCAACACCAGGCTCCAGTCTGATTTGGCAGAGTTTCTACAGCTGGATGCCCTTCCTAACGCCAACCACTCAGAGAGTGTAGTGGGTGCTTTTACGTGTCACCCGCACGAAAACGGCCACGCTCGAAATGGTGTCTTTTATGTGCCACCCGCACAAGCCGGTCCAGGGGCACTGGCAACGATCTTACTTGGCTTGCCGGGTCTTCTCACGCACAGCACATTTCCAAAGGTCTCGGTCAGTAGTCATCGCCTCGGTGAGGCCCAATGTACGAAGGTCTTGCCTCACCACCTCAGCCCAGGTCTTCCTGGGCCTACCCCTTCCACGGGTTCCCTCAACTGTTAGGGTGTGGCACTTTTTCACGCAGCTATCCTCCTCCATTCTCACCACATGTCCATACCAGCGCAATCGTCTCTCTTGCACGCCACAACTGATGCTTCTAATGTTCAGCTTTTCTCTCAAGATACTTACACTCTGACGGGTATTCACATTGACATTACACATCCAACGGAGCATACTGGCTTCATTCCTTGCGAGCTTACGTATGTCCTCAGCAGTTACAGCCCATGTTTCACTGCCATGTAGCATGGTTGTTCGTACGCATGCGTCATACAGTCTGCATTTTACTCTGAGTGAGAGTCCCTTTGTTGCCAGCAGGGGAAAGAGCTCTCTAAACTTTGCCCAGGCTATTCTTATTCTAGCAGCTACACTTTCAGCGCACCCACCCCCACTACTAACTTGGTCGCCCAGATAGCGGAAGCTATCGACTGCCTCTAGTTTTTCACCCTGGAATGAGATAGAAGTTGTTTCCTGTTTGTTTACAGTCTTTATTGCACCTGAACATCTGCCACAAACAAAAACTAACTTGCTAGTTAACCTGCCTTTGATGTTGCTGCACCTCTTATGTGTCCATAGCTTGCACCGGGTACATCTTATAGAGTTACTACCTACTCCTTTTCTACATACTGAGCAGGGCCATCTACCTGAAGGGGTTTGTGTTTTATCTACCTTCCTACTTATTAGGATTTTGGTTTTAGCTAGGTTGACTCTAAGGCCCTTCAATTCTAGACCTTGCTTCCACACCTGAAACTTCTCCTCTAGTTCTGATAGTGACTCCGCAATTAGGGCAAGGTCATCAGCATAGAGGAGCTCCCAGGGGCAACCTGTCTTGAACTCCTCTGTGATTGCCTGGAGGACTATGATAAATAAGAGGGGGCTGAGGACGGAACCTTGGTGGACCCCTACCTCTACCCGGAATTCATTGCTGTACTCATTTCCAACCCTCACCTTACTGGCAGCATCTCTGTACATGGCTCGCACAGCTCTCACTAACCATTCTTCTATCCCAAGTTTCCTCATTGACCACCAGATAAGGGATCGGGGGACCCTGTCAAAGGCTTTCTCCATGTCAACGAAAGCCAGGTACAGAGGTTTATCCTTAGCTAGGTATTTCTCCTGCAACTGTCTCACTAGAAATAAGGCATCAGTAGTGCTTTTACCTGGCACGAACCCAAACTGCATCTCATCTAAATTGATTCGCTCCCTAATTAGTTGGGCTATGACCCTCTCTGTAACTTTCATAACCTGATCTAACAGCTTGATGCCTCTGTAATTATTTGTATCTAAAGCGTCACCTTTACCTTTGTAGCAGTTGACTATGATGCTGCTAATAATAAGTAAAGACCAAATATACAGTGCATGTATTTAATTGACAAAGTATGACCATCCTCAAGTGTATCAATATCTGTTTCAACACATGATTTCACATCAGGAATCTTGCAAAGCAAATAGTTAAATGCAAGAAAGCTAATACATTTATATAAAATAATAATGAAAATTAAAAAAAAGAAATATAATTAAACCTTGGGAGAGGCATTATGCCGGTAATAAACACACGCACTGGTTCAGTCTTTTATTAATTTATAAACAATATATAGTTTTTTGTTAAATTATTTCATTGCACTCTTGCAATCTCTTCAGTAACTTGTCTCTCCACTTCCATTTATTTTGAATGTATGAGTTAGCGTTGTTTTGAAACTGTTCGGTATGAGCATGTGAGTGTGTGCAAGCTCGTATGTGTGCACGCTCATATGTGTGCACACACTTATGTGTTCGTGCTTATATGTAAGTATGTGCGTCCATATGTGTGTTTGTAACAATTTCGTTTATATCAGATAAGATAGAGACTTTGGACTTGGTTTTGGTTTCCTTTCTGTTATATAAAAGAAAGACATCAGAAAAAGCTTGGTATTTTTTTATCAATGTGGCCAAAATATAAACACTAGTTAAGTACTAGTGTTAATACTATTGAGTGTATCTTGTTTCATCTAAAATATGAAGCCTTGTACTGCAGTTAGGAATCCTTATTTTAATTGGTGCTACTGCACAGATCAAGAACCACTGAGTTGTATTTTTCTTTCAGCAATTATCAACATTTTTACACAAGAGATACTAATATCTGTAGGCAGGCATGTTGTTTTAAAAGTATTTTAATGCAAGATGTATCTGGAAAGTCAATCTACTTTAATGCTTCAGCATTCAGATTACTCTTTGTTTTGAATTAATCATACAGTGTCTTATAACTTTGAGATTTCAGTGATGTGAATTTTATTTTTAGTAAGATCTGAAAGGATAGGCATGAGAGGCCAGGTCTGGCCAGTTTGAACATACAGCAGGCAGAATATTTGGGTCAGATATGGCTGGTTTAAATGCTAAAGGGTTAAAACATTTTCAACATTTTACCTCAGATTTCCCAAACTACAGTAGTTTTTAGATGATTCTTTTAAAAATGTAAACATGCACATGACTTGTTGAAACATTACTTTTTGTTGGGGATGGCAATTGGCTGTGAAACTAGCTAGGGTATCTCTTTTTGTAACTATCAGACCTCAGTCTACTACTGACATATCATTCAGTCAAGAACAGTATATGGTTTGTGGCAATATTCCATTTTGTTACTTTTACCAGACTGCTAGACTATATACTCCCCACTTCTTTCTCAAGTAAAAACTATTTGTCCTTCTCTTGTAAAATCAACTGTGGTACTTGTTTTCACTAAAGAAGTACCAGTAGAGTCCTGGAGTCAGTGTAACCAACTAATCTACCTTTGCCAAACCTGCTGGCCTTATGCCAAAATTTGAAACCAATATTACTATTAATTGTAAGGTGGTGAGCTGGCAGAGTCATCACTTCTTTGGACAAAATGCTTAGTGATATTTCTTTTGACTACATTTCAAGTTCAAATTCTTCTGGGGAATATTTTAGATCAGATATGATTAATACTCACTGATCTTAGATTTTCACTATTAGATGTTTAATGTCAGTGTGCATGAATGTTAGAGAGGAGAAATGAACTGGTATGAAAAGAAAAATTGGGTGGTATAGGAATCAGCTGTTGTTGCAAGAGATGAGACTACCTTTATATGCACATACTTATGAAGAGTTATATTTGGGTGAAGAAGGCTCAAGGGATCAAAGCAGTGGAAAGCAGTTGAAGAAAAAGACCAAAGAAAACATGTCAAGAAATGGTGAAGGCTGAGCTGAAGATGTTGAGTCACATGAAAGAAATAACAAAGGACCACAATTAGTGGAGAGGTGTTTGGTAGAAATGACTCAGCCAGCCCATGCCAGCAAGGAAAATCTGATATGCAACAATGATGAAGATGATAACACTGACCTTAAACTTTGTTTTTAATTGTATTGTAAAAATATGTTTTGAGCTCTTTAGCCTCTGCTCATTGTTGGATGTGAGTTACCTGTAATCTAGTGGATGGGAGTATTTGGGTGGTGCCTTGTGTTCTTAAGCAAAATACTTAATTTCTCATTGCTCTGCAATCATTTCGACACCTGATGTGTGGTACACAGTGCACTTGTTCAGGTAACACCAATTTGGAGAGAGTGAGCTAATGTGTGGCATGAACGTTTGATCTCTATAAGCAAACAATATGTGCAGGTCATGTGGTAAAGCTAAACACTCACACATCGTCATTGATGGGAGAGTCCATATATATATATATATATATATATATATATATAGAATATATAAATATTAAAAATTTACAGATACATAAATATATAAAAATATAATAGACATATATGAGTAGAAAAACTATACTGATGTATAAAAATATGTTAGCTTATTAGAAGACATATACTGAAGACATTGTCCTACTTACAGATTAAGAGTGTTGTTAAAAAGATATAAAAAAAATATATTAAAAAGTAAAAGTGTAAATCCTTGCAGAAAGGTGACTAAAGAAATGTTGAAGCATCCAGATGGAAGGTAAAGTTTCCAATGATTAGATGGTGGTACACCAATTTCAAGAATTAAGTGACGATACTCCGACGGCTGTTTCAGGGGTACAGTAATCCATAGAAATAAAGGATATTCCTATCCAAATTTTAGACACTGCCTCCTTCATCAGGGAGAATGTATTAGTTAAGGATTCACATCTCATATAATGAGTAAATGGGTGTTTGATTTTATAAGGAGCTATACGTGTTAGCAGGAAGAGGAAATATTATGGCAAGAATTGTGAGAAGTAAATTTAGAAAATATGGTAGATTATAAGCAAGTAATTATTCATTAAGTGGAAGGTGAGAGGGGGTGTGAGTATAAATATTAGGTGGAATGTAGCTAATTATAGAGTTTAATGATGAATCTATCCAGATTGATCAAAATGCTTAAATGTTGAATGGTATCTATGGTTACAAGAGATACCATTCCTCTTAGTGAATAATTACTTGCTTATAATCTACAATATTTTCTAAATTTACTTCCCACAATTCTTGCTATAATATTTCCTCTTCCTGCTAACACGTATAGCTCCTTATAAAACCAAACACCCATCTACTCATTATATGAGATGTGAATCCTTAAGTAATACATTCTCCCTGATGAAGGAGGCAGTGTCCAAAATTTGGATAGGAATATCCTTTATTTCTATGGATTACTGTACCCTTGAAACAGCTGTCAGAGTATCACCACTTAATTCTTGAAATTGGAGTACCACTATCTAATCATTGGAAACTTTACCTTCCATCTTGATGCTTAAACATTTTCTTCACATACAAACACACATACCTGCATATACACATGCTCCCCCTCTCCCCCCCCCCCCACACATGTATGGAACGGAACGTCTCTGTAGTTGTTTGAAGTGCTAGAAATTTTACTCAAATCACCCTTCTTTCACACCTTACCATCTTAAAAAAGGGGAGGTGACACATTGGCTGATATAACCCTAGAATACACTATTTCTTTAAGGTTGAGGATTATCTAGAATAGGTCAGCCAAATAAGAGCTTGCCTTGGGGAAATGAAGAATTCACTGTGGTTGCTGAACCTTTTAGAAATATCAGCCAAATATCACTCAGAACCACACATTACTACCTTAAAAATAGGACATTTTGGATGATGTATACTTGAAGATAAGAATATGATAGTCCTGCCTGATATACATTGTTTCATAGATTTGCCAGTTCAAAGCTGGGCTGGTCATATGTTGAGCTTCAAGAGCAACTACATGTCTCTCTCTTCTTCATCACCTGTATTAAGACCTGCTTCTGTTAACTCACTCTATCAGCACCAACAAACACCTTTAGTAGTAGTCATTCGTTCTGAGAACCACATCAGTACAGAACTTTCCCAGCATTAACCTTCATCATTCTTATTCTTTATTTACTTCTCATTTTTAATGTACGCATCACTGTTCATCTTCTTTATTTAATGGTGTATGAGCTGACTATATGACTGTGTAATCTAACAATTATTACGTTAGATAATAATAATGGTTTCAAATTTTGGTACGTGGCCAGCAGCTTTGATGGAGGGGTTAAGTGTATTACATTGACATCAGTGCACAACTGGTACTTATTTTATTGACCCTCAAAAGGATGAAAGGCAAACAACAAACAACAAACCCCCACTGAACCCTCCAAAAAACAAATGCCTTACCTTATAGCTGCGCTTTCAAAGTTCTTCAGTCCAACAGTGCTGCAAAGCAACATCTTGACAACAACAGTGCAGCAATAAAACTGTTGTTGTCATCTACTTTGAGAGATCGGCACTTCTTTATGGAACTATCAGCATCCATCTGCATCACATGACCAAACCAGTGCAGTCTTCTCTCTTGCACACAACAACTAATTCCTCTTATGCTTAACTTCTCTCTCAAAACAGTGGCACTCTATCGAACATGTACACTTATGTTACACATCTAATCCGTTCTACTATAGGCACAACAGGAAACAAAAAAAAACCCAAGGAAATAGAATTGTTTCTTTATTTCTGTAAGTCATGTTGCCTCAATAAACTTGACTGAAGTTAAAGGTGATGAAATTTTGAGTGGTTATATCTGATTTCTGTAGTAAAAGGGTTAAAGGCATGGTTGTGTAGTAAGCAGTTTGCTTCCCAACCACGTGGTCCTGCGTTCAATCCCACTGTATGATGAGTGGATTTGGTAGATGAAAAGGAAAAGAAGTTTGTTGTATATATGTGTGCTCTGTATCTCTGTGTTTGTCTCCAGCCATTTTTTGATGCTGTTTACTTCCTTCTCTGGTCTCTCAACTCCTGATGAAGTTGTAGGGATACTATTGTGATGATATAGGACATATTTTGAGCATCTTAAACCTGATAGAGCCTGTCCCTCTCCAGGTCTGAACAACACAAATTTCTTTCAGCATAAAAGACAGGAAGTGAAAAAGCTGAAGAATTGACTCCAGTCATGCACTGGCATTTTATTTACCAATCCCAAAGGATGAAAGGCAAAATATCTCTCAATGGGATTTAAACTCAGAATGCAGATTGTTTGAGTGAACATTGCAAAGCAGTCTATCCTATGCACTAATGTCTCTACCAACTCACTAATTATCATGCATTTACTACCCTATGTTCACTACTATATGTTTACTGTTGTATGTTCACAAATTCATGTTTATTGATGATAATGGATACAGTTTTTACTGTCTTATGTTTCTATTTAACATGTTCACAACTGTTTAGTTATTTCTTGTTCTGTCTTTTGTCCAGTTTCACAGGGATTTAACTACCAAGTAGCATTCCAGAAAACACAAGTACCGAGATTCCTTGGCTTGAGTGATGATGATGACGATGACGATGACGATGATACAATTCCGTCTCGGTCAGGTTTTCACAGTTGGGGTCAGGGCCGGCGTCTTGGCGAGGAAGCAGACAACGAAGAATCTCATCGGGAAGAACACGATGGCCAAGAAGTCCAAAGTAAGTTTTGATGGTCTCTTAATGAACCTGTATATTCACCTCATCTATACACTGCACACTGCTAGATTCAGTCTTGATGTTTACAACCTTCATGTTTACATCAAAATTTGTATTATATTACATTAGTTATCTGAATTACATTCTCTAGTTTCATGCATATGAAGATATTTTTTCTTTCATGTCTGGTATTCTTGTAATGTATTGTTACTGTTAGTTTGTGGTTAAGTGCAATACATGTGTTTTACTTTATGATTTTCTTTCTATTGATGTAAACATCCAAGTTCTGATGTAAACATGTGAAATGCAATGAAAAATCTCAACTGTCCAAATAATAGATTTCAATGTGATGCACAGTCACTCTGTCTTTTGCTACATCTGTACCATTCAACATTGGTCCTATCCAAGTCCTGCTAAAGCTCATACTAATGACCATATCTTCTCTATAATCTCCCATGCCACACATAAAATGCACTTGTGCTGGTGATTTGTAAAAGCCCCCAACACACTATGTAAACTGGTTGGCATTATGAAGGGCATCCAGCCATAGAAACAATGCCAAAACAGATAATTGGGGCCTGGACAGCTCTCTGGTTGGTCAAATCCTGTCAAACTATTCAATCCATGCCAGCATGGAAAATGGATGTTAAACGATGATGATGATAACAGACAAAACACAACACAGTGCAGATAAGTATTTACTTAAGCCCTTTGCTCCCTATGGGGCATAAGCCATTGATAAGCTTTCTCCACTGTTCTTGACTCCAGTTCATCTTATCTGCTTCTCTCCAGTTGGGGCCCTGCCTTAACCTTGCAGCTTCCTTAGAGATTTTGCTGCATAATGCTATATTTCCTTGAGGGAAGGCCTTCTTCTCCCAGGTCTTGCTGGTTTTGAATTATCATTAATGCATCTGTAGCTTCACTTTGTTTCTAAGTAAGGATTTTACTCCTTGCAAACCCATTTTTCCTTTGAGGAAGAGGTAGTTCATATATTCGTCTGGAGAGAAGCAGATAAGATGAACTGGAGTCAAGAACCCTAACCCTAACCCTTTGACCTGTCAAGCATAGAGACCCTATCAGGAGCTTGTGCTCTGCTGGTATAGCTCTCAGCGTAATTGTAGCATACTACACAAGCCACCATCTTGCAACAAGGGCTGGATCACATGCTGTATTGTAGACAAATGCTGGTGACTAATGGCATCAGTATACTCAGAACACTAGCCTCAATCCATATGGAGTTCACAAAAGTATCATCATCATTTAACATCTGTTTTCCATGCTGGCATGGGTTGGATGGTTTGATAGGAACTGATAAGGCATCAGGTTTCATAGTCTGTTTTGGCCTGGTTTCTATGTCTGTATGCCCTTTCTAATGTCAATGACTTCACAAAGTGTACTGGGTACCTTTTAAGTGGCATCAGCACCAGTGCTTTTTACGTAGCACTTTGGTTTTAGGATTTCAATTCTGTTGTGGTGGACAGGTCTTCTCAAGTACAGCAATGCCCCACATATCTCTGTCCTCTGTCATCACCTTTGTAAGGTTCAGCGTTTTGAGATCAGCTTTCAAAACTTCATCCTTGGGTCTCCCTCTTCCACAACTTCCCTCCACTTTAAGCGATCAGCACTTCTATAACTCTGACTACAAATTGTCTAGCTCAACCAACATACATATGCGTATGTTTGTGTGTGTGCATGTTGTATGACTGCTTTTGTATCTGTGTATGCAAGAGACGAGGATAACCACCAATCTCAGATGTACAGTGATACTTCAGGTGGAGACTGTAGTTTTTGGTAGTCTAGTTGGTAGCAGACACGTTGCTTTAGTTTGATAGTATGCGAGGTAGTTGAAGTGTTACCTAGATTTGGTAGTATAAACAATAGTGGGAGTTTTGTTAAACTATGATAATTTTTGCAGTATGGGTGGTTGTAGAGGTGTTGTGTAGGCTTGACAGGTTTTTTTTTTTTGTACATGTAGATTTCATTAGTATAGGAGGTCATATCAGTTTTATGTAGGTTTAATAATTCATAATAGTATGGGTGATAGTAGAGATGTTGTAGTAATTTTTGTAGCTTCCAGTTGTGTGGTTTGTAGTGGCAGTGTTGTGTAGATTTTGTGAGTTACTTGGTGACCTCACAAGTGCTGTTGATACAGAAAAAAAGCACCTTGTACACAATGTAAATTGGTTGGCGTTAGGTATCCAGCCTAGAAACCATGCCAAAGTTGACATTTGAGCTCCATGTCACCATGTAGCTCACTCGATCCTGTCAAACCACTCAATCCATATCAGCATGGAAAATGGGCGTTATATAATGATGTTGATGACGACAACAACAATGATGATGATGATGATGACGGTGATGTTGACAAGGCGGTAGGATCACATTTGGGTAGATTTGATAATTTGTAATAGTACAAATCGTTGCCAGTGCCGCTGGACTGGCTCTTGTGCAGGTGTCACGTAAAATACACCATTTTGAACGTGGCTGTTGCCAGTACCGCCCGCCTGGCCTTTGTGCCGGTGGCACGTAAAAGCACCCACTACACTCTCGGCGTGGTTGGCATTAGGAAGAGCATCCAGCTGTGGAAACTCTGCCAAATCAGATTGGAGCCTGGTGTAGCCATCTGGTTCACCAGTCCCCAGTCAAATCGTCCAACCCATGCTAGCATAGAAAGCGGGCGTTAAACGATGATGATGATGATGATGATGACAAGTAGTAGTACAGATGTAATAGTTTTTATAGTTTCCCGTAATGTCGTGTGTAGCAGCAGTGATGTATAGGTTTGGTGTTAGTGGCAGCACAGTGTAAGGTTAAATGTGTTATGTATGATAACTATACTTGTCAGTGCAGTGATTGAATCTTGTTTTCTGGTTTCAATTAGTAATAATATCTCTGTAGGTTAACTGATCATCTAGTAAACATAAATCATTTTGGATTATGTAATGAAATCAGATGAAAAATAGTCTTTGTTTGCAATTGAGTCATTACTCAAAAGTCTGTCTTCAAATGGCAAACATTTAAACAGTCTTTATTTTTATAAAAGTTATACTAACAAAATATGCTTTTGGATTTCTTTCTTTTTCTCTCTCTTTGTTTTATTTTGATTGGCAGGGTGAGGGGATGTTGTTATAAACCCTGTTATAATATCACTGTTTAATTGTCTTAATATTATCCAGATATGTTTATTTGAAATACTCTTTAATGGCTGAGCTCATCTCCAAATCGTGGGAATATATATATATATATATATATATATATACACATAAAAGTGTAAAAACAAAAAGCAGTTAATGTGTTTACATTGTTAGTTCAATAGTTATTTCATCCTCTGCTACTATTCTTGGCTTGTATCAATAGTCTAAACTGCATGAAAATACCAGCCCGACATTCATCTTGTTCTGCGATCTGTGGTCTGCACACTCACTTCAGTACTACCTCAATGTCGTTAGCTGGAATTCTATAAAAGGCTAGTCAGTTTCTTGAAAGCGTGCCAAGGAAGATTATCTTTGTACAGTATTGGTAAACAATGTAATAGAGGAACTATGAAATATAATTTGCCAAAAGAATTCAAATTTGCTTCATTATTATTATTATTATTATTATTATTATTATTATTATTATAATTATTATTATTATTATTTTTTTTTTTTCTTCTTCATTCTTTTTGCTTCTTTTATTTTCTCATCTGTCTGTAGTCTGTGGTGGCGATAGGCCAGGCTAGCTAAACTTGCTTAACCTAAGAACTTTATACATTTATCTTTAACTCTTTAAGATTGCCTGAATATCAAGCAACAAATTATTATTATTATTATTATTATTATTATTATTATTATCAACATCATCATCGTTGTTGTCATCATTGTTATCATTTATTATTATTTTTGTAATCATATTATTATTATTATTATTATTATTATTATAATTATTATTATTATTATTATTATTATTGCATGATTTCACTGCATAGATGAGTGCA
Organism: Octopus bimaculoides; assembly: GCF_046866305.1. Lineage (NCBI taxonomy): Eukaryota > Metazoa > Mollusca > Cephalopoda > Octopoda > Octopodidae > Octopus > Octopus bimaculoides. The sequence continues at coordinate 122,422,633 of NC_142928.1, forward strand.
GTTCTGTGTGCCTTGGGTGTGTACTGTTTTGTTTCATTTGGTTTTTATGTTATTTAATTGTATAGAGAGTTGGGAGTAGTATTCTTTGTAATACATGCACACTAGTGCTGTTTCCTGTATGAAAGTGAAACAGTAGAATTTGGGATAACAGTGTAATGGCTTGCATCAGCAAAGAAAAAAAGAAAACACAATTAGAAAAAAATTGTAAAGTGGAATAAATCATTTTGCAATGAGAAAGAAGACTCTGGCTGTAAGGTCTGTATGTTGTTTGAAAGGCACAAGTATGGATATGTGGTTATTGAGTTTACTTCATACTCATGTGATTTTTGGTTATCTTTCACTGTATCATCATCATCATCATCATCATCATCATCAAGTGTCCATTGTCCATGTCATCATGGGTCGGACGGTTTGACCAGGGCTGGATAGCTGAGGGGCTGCACCAAGCTCCAGTCTGATTTGGCATGGATTCTTTGGCTGGATGCCATGCCTAACACCAACCACTCTGAGAGTGTAAAGGGTGCTTTTACATGCCACCAGCACAGTTGTCAGTTGTGTGGCACCAGTATCTGCCACGACTACAATTTCACTTGGTTTGGTGGGTCATCATATTTTCTTATAATCTTTTATTATAGCTCCAGACTCAGCAATGCTTTGTGAGTGAAACTGGCAGATGGTTATTATACTAAAGCATATTGCCCATGTGTGTATGCATGGGAGCTTTTTTTTTCCATGTGTCATCATACTGGCACAATTTGAGTGCCAGTAATGCCATGTTTATGTCACCTGTAAATGATATGTACTGCAGTTTTATTGGGTTTTGGTACGTGAAAATAAGGGAAATAAAGTAATTTCCTTGAAAATAATTGAGTTTTGGTCACAGGAAGTACATCCTATTTTAGAATAAGGCCTGCTGAAGTCTAATCCAACCCATTCCAGCATGGGTAAAAAGCAGAAAAATGAAGAAGGTGATGATGGTGATGATGATGATGATGATGAGGGTGATGATGATGATGATGATGATGATGATGATTGTGATGATGATGATGATAATGATGACGATGACGACAATGACAACAATGATGACAATGGCAACGACGATGACAATGATGATGCGTATGTTTAAGTCCTGATGTTTTAATTAAGCATTCCTCAGCATTTTTTCTTATCTTTCACAAGGCATCTATTATTATAAGAATTGTTTCTTTTTTTGTGGATGTTTCTATTTCCAGATCTTTACATTTGGATGGTTTCCCAAAGTCTTTCAGAGATGTGTTGGCAGTTTTTGAAATTAATATGCTAATTAATAGACAGTTCTTTGTCTGTAGTCTGTGATAATAACGTCTTGGGGTTTCTTTATAATTTCTTTGGTGTCACCACCTTCATCAACAGGCATGGTAGGCTACAAGAAATTTTGCATTCCCTCACATCTGCCTCATAGGAGTGACTGCCAACCCTCACCTTCTTTCTTGCTATCCCTCTGTGTGTGATTATGTTGAAGTTTTTCTGAAACCTAAAATTATCAAGAGCTGGTATTGAGTTACATCAGGAATGTGTAGCATTTGGAATTAGTTTTAGATTCATATTTGATTACAGTAACTTAATGAGTTAAGGTCTTGGTATCTATATAAGTTCAGTGAAGCCATAGATAAGGACTGAAAGATTCCAGAGGAGTTGTTCTGACACAATGTCATGCAAGACTTTAACTGTATGTTTTTAAAGTGTAGAAAATCCATGCACTGAGCCTATCCCACTTTCTAAACCAGGGGTTCTGTTTTATCTTCTGTTTTATCTCTGAACCCCTTTGATTACTATTTTATTCTGGTGGACCCCCCATAGCCATTCAGTGTTTAATGGCTCTGAAACGTCTTTCAAAATTCCTATTTTTTTTCCCGTATATAAACTTGTGTAGGTTGAATTGTGTAAGACATTTGAGAAAGAAACCTAGCTGTTTCTTGTAATGCATACCAGTATATACATACAAAACAAAATTTTTTCAGGGGCCCTTAAAATACTATTGTGGATCCCCAGTTTACTATTTTGTTGTGTAGACCCCCGAAAGTCTTATACATATGCTCAGGGGCCATATGGGCCCTGGTTGAGAACCATTGTTCTAAGTGAAGTAAACATTTGCCTATAAAGAACTAGTCTACATCACTGGATGCAAATGAAGTTGCAGGTGTTACCTCAGACTTTTCCTTCTCCAAGAGTGATGTCTAAACAAAGATCAGAGAGTCTCTAACTCTTGGCTATTGGATGACCATTGACTATACTGAGTTCATCCCATCATATGACAAGTTTTGTTTTAGGTCCTGCAGAGTGTCCAATGAAAACTACGTGCCTTACTAAGCATGGTTGGTAGTGTTGCTGGTTTAGTGATTAATGACCCAACCATGCAACATGTACTAGGTTACATGTTATCAGTAACACAAAGTTACCTGATATAACATACATAGATATGTACATACATACACATAAATATAAGTATGCACATGCATGCTACCCCTTATTGCATTAGTGCCCCTAGTGTGTGGTAGTGTTAATCGATCACTTATCTTAATTCTGCCATCTGGCTATTGAATGCCTTTAGTAGAACTTCCTTTAATAATCTGAGGGAAACTCAATATACTGATGTACTTATTCCTACTATAACAGCACTAGTTGTGATTTCTTTGTCCCTTTTATTACCTCACCAGTCTAAGATCCCTACAAAAATATCACGAGCTCAGCCCTTCCTTTAACTAAACTGTACAAGAAAGAAAGGAAAGCTAAAGAAAAGAAAATGTTATGACACTGGTCATATTATTCATTTAAAACATATAAAACATGATTTTGTATATATTATGCATTTAATACATTATACATGGTGAACTGATACAATTGTTAGCTTGTTGGACAAAAATTCTTATCAGTAGTTTTCTGGATCTTTGTGTTCTTTGTTCAAATCCCTCCTTGGTCAACTTTATAATTTTTTACCTTTCTGGGTCAATGAAACCAAGTATTATTGAAGTATTGAAACTGATGTAATTGACTTTCCCCTTTTCTACAAATGGTGACTTTGTGCCAGAATTTGAAGCAATTATACATTACATTTGATTCACCATATTTTAAAATATGTTTTAGATATGATATTGTCTCTTATAAATGATTTAAAGAGAAGAAATTGTTACCAAATACAAGTCATACACACCTGAATAATGCTTTCACTACAGAATCAGGATGAATATTATGTTAGATGCGACATGTTTTAACAATGAAATAAGGATGGATATCAAATTAGATGCTATATCAGTGATTCCATTTGTGGTGGGGCATACACCTCATCAGCGGGACCGGCGAAGACTGCAGTGGGATGTGGGATCCAAAATTGTTTTCTGTTTTGTTTTTTAGTGGGACATGGAATTGTGAAAATGTACTATGCCTTTACTCAGCCTAGCCAAACCAATCCCTCCAGCCAAGCATATTTTGTGAAGACCTATTTGTTAGTGTACAGTGGTATTTTAATGCCCTAATGTGAATAGGAAATTATTTGATTAATATTGATTTCAAATTTTGGCACCATTGTTCAACTGGTACTTAATTTATCAACCTCAAAAGGATGAAAGACAAAGTCAACCTTGGCAGAATTTGATATAATTATGAAATATTAAAAATAAGTTATTTTTTCCCAACCAGGCATTTTTCTTGAAAGTTATAGTGGGGGGCCTGGTGGAAAATATGTTCGAAAACATAGCACTACATGTTCTGACTACAAAATGAGGATAAATATCAAAACAGATGCTACATGTTCTAACTATAAAATTAAGAAGGTCATTATATTAGGTGCTGCATGTTCTTATTAGATGCTTCAGGTTATGACTATTAAATAGGATGGATATCGAATGAAATGCTACATGTTCTAATTTCCTACCACCCTGCACTACCATTAACGAAGCACTTGTGGTTTGCATAATGTCACAGCAGAAGAACTGCTGCATATGCAGGGTGGGTATTAGTTCAATCATGAAATGGTCAGTTGGTCATATAGCTGAGCTATGCCTCAACAGTAATAATATTGGTTTCAAATTTTGGTCAAGGCCAGGAATTTTGAGAAAGGTAGATTGGTTGATTTCATCAACCCCAGTTTTTAACTGATACTTATTTCATGGACCCCCCGCCACCCGGCAAAAGAATGAAAGGCAAAGATGATCTCAGTGTAATTTGAGCTCAGAATGTAAAGACAGACAAAAATGCTGTTAAGCATTTTGCCTGGTGTGCTAGCATTTCTGCCAACTCACCACCTTAACAGCAACACCAAAACAACAGTAATACTACTAATAATAATCTTTTCTACTAAAGATACAAGGTCTGAAATTTTGGTGGAGGGGCTAGTTGATTGCTGCCCCAGTGTTTCACTAATACTTAATTTATCGGCCCCCGAAAGGATGAAAGGCAAAGTTGACCTCAGTGGAATTCAACTCTGCCTTTCATCCTTTTGGGGTCAATAAATTAAGTACCAGTGAAACACTGGGGTTGATGTAATCGACTTACCCCTTCCCTGAAATTGCTGGCCTTGTGTCAAAATTTAATAATAATAATAATGATAATAATAATAAGGGCAGGTTAGTTTTTTTTTGTGTGGAATTAAGAACACAATATGTTATCTTATTAATTGCTGCCTTCATCTCAACTGACACACTGTTATTGTTTCCACACTTGTCTTGCTCCTTTCTTTCTTTAAACTCTCACAATAAAATACTACCACCACCAATACCAATCTTATTAATACAGTCATCGACAGAAGCATATTAAAATCTTGGTATGTTTTCTTTTAAGACTGATTCTCTCTGCCTTTGTAACAACATTGTTTGCCTTTGCTGTCTTTTTTTCCTTTTTTACATTTTGTTAAACTCAATTATCATATTACCATAACAGAAAAGAGTGGATGCGTGCAATGCTATATGTCATTGACTACCACCTCATCTGACAGTATCGTCTTCTTTGAATGTATAAGCAAACATTTGTATAATTTCTCATATCAACATGCTTTTACCCTCAAGCATTTCATTGCCAGTTGATTCTGCTTTTCTCTCCAAGAAACTCTATCAGGAAATTAATATCCTCATTTTTTTGTTTTCCATTCTGTTCATTATCAAAACAATTCAGTAAGATCTACCCTGCCCCAGGGTGTATGATGCTGATAGTGTGTGTGTATGTGTGTGTGTGTGGTGTGAGTGGTAGGACATCACATTGTATAAATGCTGTAAAGTTCATGTCACATCTATGGTTCTTCTTTATGTTCTCTTTGTTGGCTTTTGTTTATTGGCTTCTGTATATGATTCTGACTTGAAGCAATTTGTGATTTTAAATATGCATATACACACACACACCCACACACACGTGTGCACGCGTGTGTATATATGTATATGTGTGTGTGTGTATACCCATATGCATATATATATATATGTATATTTATATATGTGTGTATACTCCTATGCATACATTATACATCTATATATAAACATGCATATATCAATACATACATGTGTATATGTGTTTCAGCTACACCTTACCAAACCTGTGTATGTGTCTATATAAGTCTATGTTAGTGTATATTTACGTGATTACTTATATATATAGCAATAAATGCATATTTGTGTATACATGCAATGACTCAAGGATAAAATTATTCTAATTTATTTTTGTAAGGTAAAAGAAATATTTCATTTTTTGCTCCAATAATGCAAATATTTGATTAAGATGAACAAATATCATTTTATCTCTTTCTTCCATAATTGTATGCACGTGTGTGTGCACGTGTGCATGTTTGAATAAAATATTTCCTTTTGTGTTGGTTTCACATTTATATCATCTAATTCTATTGTATTTGAGTCATAACAGAGAATTTAGTTTCTGAATAGACTGACTTGTGATTTGATCCTAGTTATTGCAGTTTGTTACGATCTTTCATTTAAGGATCTCTTAGCTACTTTTCTTTGTTATTTTGTTAAAAAACGTAAATGAGAACAAATTGAATGTGTTCTAAAGAGAATATTTGATTGATACGGTACTAATTAACAAAGAACACTTTACTTCCTTCTGAGAATAACTAAATTAGCTACTGCCTCATTAATCTGATCTTAATTTCCAGTGCAGTTAGTTAGCAGAGCTGAATAAATTAAACAGATACTATGTTTATTATTGTCAAATCTAAAGAAAGTAGCAGAAATGTTAAAGTGCTATACCAAATGAACATCTAACTGAACTAGTTGTTCATTTTCTTCTCTTTATGTTTCAAGTTCAAATCCAGCTGTGGATTGATTTTTGCATTTCATTCATCATCATCATTTAATGTCTGTTGTCCATGCTGGCATGGATTGGATGGTGTGACCAGAGCTGGCAAACTTGGGGCTGCACCAGACTCCAGTCTGATTTGGCATCGTTTTTGCTGCTGGATGCCCTTCCTAATGCTAACTAGCGATGCACGGGCAGTTTTATGTGGCACTGCACAGGCGCTTTTACATGATACTGTGCAGGCACTTTTATGTGATGCCACATGAGCACTTTTACATGACGCCACATGAGCACTTTATGTGGCACCACCACAAAGGCTTTACACTGCCAGAAAGATCAGTCATAACACCTCTGCTACAGGGTCTTCTTGAGTATGATTAGGCACTAGGTATCTCAGTCCTTTGTTATTTTGCCTGAAAAGTTCAGCTTCCTGAGGTCGTTCTTCAGTACTTCGTCACATGTCTTCTTGGGTCACCTACTTCCATGTGTTCCATCCACTTTCAATAAAGAAACTGTCAAGGACCCGTTATTTATTGAACTTTGCAATGCCTTGGGAGGACAGGTTCAACACTTCTCACCAGCTTAAGTAAACCGAATATCAGGATTTGGTTGACAAGGCCTTTGTCAAAGGATAGCATATCCCTACTTGCCCTATTGATGTTGGCAGTTGTGGTTTTCTTGCTAGATTGTTGTCTTATTTCCTGCAGAAGATTGGCCTGGAAGCCAAACGACAGAAGTTAGTCACCAAAGAATTAGGGCAGCTGAAACTAGTTCATAGCAGCTGTGTTTGACAAGAGACTGCAGGTGGAACCCTTCTGCTGGTGAAGACTAATTCAGTCCTTGTTGCCCCATACAGGTGAAGGGTATAGACTTAGGGGTAAAATGCTTGTGACTTTGAGTTATCTATAGATTCAGAAGAAGAGCTTACAAAACCACTGAGTTAGCTACTTCAGTCTCTGCAAGGAGTACAGCATCTCTGATGTTTATTTCATCTGATTGGTTCAGTTGCCTTCACTGCACTAATTCAATATTGTTATTTTGTTTCCAAAATAAAAAAAAATAAAAAATGCTATTTTGAAGGTTAAGGTCAGCAGAGTGGCAGAAAAGGGAGAGAATTAGACTGAAAAATTAGCAATTATTAAGTGACCAAATATTTAAATCATTAACCCTCTTGTGACTCTATTTCTGAAAAGAAATTTCATCTCTGTGCTTCAATTAATTTCTGGAAATAAATAAATAAATAGAGAGCTTAACTAAAATAGCTAACTTTTCCATCATTAAGCAGGAATTTGAGACACAATATTACAGAAAGATCTTATATAAAATATTGGTTTCAAATTTTGGTCAGAAATTTTGGGGGAGGGGTAGGGTAAGTTGATTACACTGACTCCAGTGTTCAACTGGTACTTATTTTATTGACTCCGAAAGAATGAAAGGCAAAGTTGTCCTCAGTGGGATTTGAGCTCAGAACACAAAGACAGACGAAAAGCTGTTAAGCATTTTGCTTGGCGTGCTAACAATTCTGCTAGTTTGCCACTTTAATAATAATAGTAATAATAATAATGATAATAATAATAATAATAATAATAATAATATTAATCCTTTCTACTGAAGGCTCAAGGCCTGAAATTTTTAGGCAGGGGTGACTAGTTGATTACATTGAGCCTACTGTTCAACTGATACTTATTTTATTGACCCCCAAAAAGATGTAAGGGAAAGTTAACCTTGGTGGAATTTGAGCTCAGAATGGGAAAATGGATGAAATGCCGCTAAGTATTTTGCCTGGTGTGCTAATGATTCTGTTAGCTCACTTCCTTCTTATATAAAATATTGATAGAATGTTTAACCCTTTTGTCACCATGTTTCTGTGAAAATACACTGCTTTTGTTTCAGATAATCTTAAACAGGTAAAAGAATTTAGTAAAATAACTCTAACATTATTAAGTTCATGTTTGGAACATAAACTAAAATGAAATTTTGATAGAAGGCTTTATTTTCAATCACTTTAAATACAGAACTTTTATCATAACATCAGACAGTTGATGTTAAAAAAGTTAAACTTATGTATAAATTCTTGAAAACAGACAACTTTATATCATGGAAACAAGAGAGGTCTCAGTGGATTAGTATGAAAAGAATTAACCCTTTAGCATTCCGATTTCTTTATCAAATGTATTTGCTTGTTTTTTAACATTGTTCTGAATTAATCATGCATTATCTTGTAGCTTCAAAATTTCAATGGTGCTTTTGCATATTTTAAAAATGACATTGTAGGGTAGATGTGAGAGGTTGGATCAGATCAGTTTTAACATAAAACAGGTAGACTATCTGGGCCGGATATGGCTGGATTAAATACTAAAGTAAAGCCATGTACAAGCTCCTTTTTTGGCTAATGTAAGGCCTTAATACGAGAGAGAAAAAATTTCAAAAATATTAATAGATGATTAATATTATCCTTTCAGTTTTATTATTGTAGTATAGATTGGTAAAATGGGAGACAACTGCAGATGTATTTAAGAATTGCTAGGTTTCATCAACAAACATTTCTACGGCTGGATGCCCTTCCCAATCACTTTACAGTGTGTACTGGGTGGTTTTAACATGGCACCAGCTAGTAAAAGCACCAATGCAGGTGCTATGTAAAAGCACCCCTGTGCTGGTGCCAGTGCCCATGCTGGTACCACGTCAAAAGCACCCAGTACACTCTCTAAGTGGTTGGTATTAGGAAGGGCATCCAGCCATAGAAACCATGCCAAAACAGACAAAATAGAGCTTCGGCAGCTCTCCAGCTGGCTAGCTCCTGTCACACCATCCAACTGATGCCAGCACGGAGAATGGATGTTAAATGATGGTGTTTCTATTTATGGCACAAGGTCCAAGATTT
>NC_142928.1:122436789-122439289 GCF_046866305.1 Octopus bimaculoides
CTTTTACAGGACTTAGAAAAACTGAAGGACCACTGCAATAAGTATGTGAATCTGAGAGGGGGATATGTTGAATAAAATCATAATTAACTGATCCTCCTGTATTTTCTTTTACCCGAAGCCAGCAACATTTCAGCACCCCCTTGTATATATGTACATGTGTGTATATATATATAAAACACAGGAAGTGGATTTCATTGATGGAAACCGAAAGAAACCTGTTATATACCCTGAACCCACCTCCCAACATGCCCTACTATGCAATTTTTACCATATTTGGTATTATTTTTTTTCTGCTACAGTTGTAATTGATAATCAACTTTGTGTATCCCTCTTACCTCTTTTCAGATTTGGAACCAGAAATACATGATGATGAGGAACTCTATGAGTTGCAAGATGATGGCTTACTACATCCTGTTGAGGCCTTTCCCGGTAAGTTTGTTACTTTTTGAATCATTTGTTGTATTTCTTTTGAGCATGCATCAGTGCTGCTGCCACTGCTGCTGCTACTCCTTTTCTACATACTGAGCAGGGCCATCTACCTGAAGGGGTTTGTGTTTTATGTACCTTCCTACTTATTAGGATTTTGGTTTTAGCTAGGTTGACTCTAAGGCCCTTCAATTCTAGACCTTGCTTCCACACCTGAAACTTCTCCTCTAGTTCTGATAGTGACTCCGCAATTAGGGCAAGGTCATCAGCATAGAGGAGCTCCCAGGGGCAACCTGTCTTGAACTCCTCTGTGATTGCCTGGAGGACTATGATAAATAAGAGGGGGCTGAGGACGGAACCTTGGTGGACCCCTACCTCTACCCGGAATTCATTGCTGTACTCATTTCCAACCCTCACCTTACTGGCAGCATCTCTGTACATGGCTCACACAGCTCTCACTAACCATTCTTCTATCCCAAGTTTCCTCATTGACCACCAGATAAGGGATCGGGGGACCCTGTCAAAGGCTTTCTCCATGTCAACGAAAGCCAGGTACAGAGGTTTATCCTTAGCTAGGTATTTCTCCTGCAACTGTCTCACTAGAAATAAGGCATCAGTAGTGCTTTTACCTGGCACGAACCCAAACTGCATCTCATCTAAATTGATTCACTCCCTAATTAGTTGGGCTATGACCCTCTCTGTAACTTTCATAACCTGATCTAACAGCTTGATGCCTCTTATTTGTATCAGTTTCAAATTTTGTTACAAGGCTGGCAAAATTGGGGGAAGGAGTAAGTCAATGACATTAACCCTAGTGCTCAACTGGTGCTTATATATTGACCCCAAAAAAGATGAAAGGCAAAGTCAACATCAGTGAAATTTGAACTCAAAATGTAAAGACTGACAAGATGCTACTGAGCATTTTGCCTGGCATGCGAATGATTCTGCTAGCTTGCTGCCTTAAAATATATTAAAATATTGGTTTCAAAATTAAGCACAAGGCCAGCAAGTTCAGGAGAGTGGAGCTAGTTGATTGCATTGACCCCAGTTCTTAACTGGTACTTACTTTCTCAACCCCAAAAGGATGAAGGACAAAATCAACCTTGGCAGAATTTGAGCTCAGTGAGTAAAGATGGGCAAAATGCTACTAAGCATTTTGCCCTGTGTGCTAACAATTCTGCCAACTTGCTGCTTTGAAATAGATTAAAATAAAGAGCACATAATGTAGATAAGGTACCTTTTATATTTGTTTTAGTCATTGAAATGCAGCCACTGCCAAGGCCCTGCCTTGCAGGGTTTAGTTGGACAAATTGACCCTAGCACTTTACTTATTTTTTAAAGTTTTGTAATTGTTCTGTTAGCCCCATCTGCTAAAATTCTTTCTTCCTTCCTTCCCATTTAGAATGTGAGACCTGATAGTAATGACAAAATGTAGAAGCTGGTGCATTAGATGGGCTTAGGCTGGGTGGTGTTCAGTACTATACTTTTAACTACCTCTAATAACATGTCTGTAAGTGTTGGTGATCCACTAATCAATCAGACAACCTGTTTTGGGATGTAGTCTTGAACAGGATATTTTGTGATCAATGCTTCAATATGTCTCTTATTTTACATATGTAGAGGGTTGTTAACTGATGCATCTCTTTGCTTAACCCTTTAGCATTTAAACAGACCATATCAGACCCAAATATTCTACCAGTTTTATGTTCAAACCAGCCAAATTCAGCCTCTCATATTTACCCTACAATGTCATTCTAAATATAAAGAATCACATCATTGAAATCTCAAAGCTATGATTAAATGCATGATTAAATCAAAACAACACGAATGAATAAGCATTGCATTTGACAAAGTAATCTGAATGCTAAAGGGCTAATGAGGAATTCCAATCAGTGGTCATTTGGAGTTGTTGGCATCCCTTATCTTTTACTTGTTTCAGTCATCAGGCTGTGGCCATGCTGGGGCACTGCCTTGAAAAATTTTTAGGAGTGGCTGTGTGGTAAGAAGTTTGCTTCTCAACCACATGGTTCCAGGTTCAGTCCCATTGCGTGGTATTTTGGGCAGGTGTCTTCTT
>NC_142928.1:122449289-122484289 GCF_046866305.1 Octopus bimaculoides
AATGCTTGTATCTCACAGTCTGGGTAGGTGGTGCTGTAAGCTGATCTTAGTGTATGTACACCATTTGTCTACAGCGACAAATTTCTCCAGGACAAAATACAGTCAATGACTTTCTAATGGGTCCAAATATGCCCCAAGCATATTTGAACTGGTATATAATGCACATCACTGCTTAGTGCTGCTATCCTGTGAATTGTTCTCTTTTTTTTTTTATATCAGTCAGAGAATTACTGAAATTCGTTGAAATATTCAGATTGGCTTGATTCTGAATGTTGGCATTGCATGTGATCTTGATATCTAATATTGTTTTAGATTTGAGCACAAAGTCAGTAGTTATGAGAGAAGGGGATTATTTAATCAACTTAAGTGGGATGAAAAGTTGACCTTGGCAGGATTTGAAATCAAAATGTCTAAATTCCACATATTATACTAAAATCTAACTATATATCTATTTGCCCTATATTGATATCTGTAGGTTTGAAAATAAGAAGATAATGCCTGTCATTGAAGTAAAAAAAATTGGCAGCTGGGATGTCCTTTCTGCTTCTCAGCCCACAATTGTGGAGTAGTTATGGTATCCATTGTTGACTCGATAAACTGAAACAAAGAAAGCATCTTATTAAAGGAGAATAACACTGTAGCTAAAATGAGATTGGAATTGTTTGAATTTCTTCTAAATGTTGCTAACATACCCAATGTTATCATCCATAGAATAAGTAGTACACAAGATACCAGTTTTAATACCTAAGACATCTTCAATTTATATGACAAAATGTAGCATAAAAGACCACCTCAAAACCCGACCAAGTATGGCATAACTGGTAGTCTTCTTCACCATTAAATCATCCCTGATAGGAAGAAGTTCTGAAGTTGCTGTCAACAGTGGTATTTATGAAATCAGTGTAAGCATATTCCAGGGATCTGTCCTGGAACCTGCACTCTGCCTGCTGTTTATCAATGATTTACTTGACACAGTAATAAGATCCTTTATTAATATATAAAGAATGCCACACACTTGGACCTAGCAGCAGATCTTCCCGGTGACCTAACTGGGATTGTGTTATAAAGTGAGAAATTGCTTGTATGTAGTATTACATACATGATTAAATAGCTTTTAGTATTTAGTTGTGCCTCTCTTAGCTAAACTAATGAGATTTAAATTTGTCTTAATTAGTAATGTTGATGAAATATATACTAGTCATATATTGGGGATATTTTAGGCTATTCCATAGTTAGTACTATTCTGTTTTCTTTTGGCATTGTATTAAACAGGAATTTCTTTGGATCTAATAATTACTGATTTATAATCTTACCTCAAAGCCTTATATGCTCAGTGAGAAGGTGAAGTCAGGATAATCAATTTTGTACAGGAGCAGTGCCTATTTACTGTTGCTGTTAGTTGGATGAAAGGTGAAGTGAATCTTAGCAGATTTTGAACTTAGAAATGAAAAGACATGTAACTAAATAATACAAGGTATATAACCCACATTCTGACTTCTTGCCACTTCCCCAACTCTTTAATCTAATATTTATTACAAAGTAACTATATTATAACAGTAAGATGAAGTACTGTCAACTCACTAGTAATTTAATGTTTGTTCTAGCTGTCTTGAAAAGTATTACAAAGAAATTTTTCAAAAGTACAACCTGATTACATTCATTAGCGCAATTCCATTATTTGATATTTGTCAAGATCACACTAATTACTTGTGTATAATAAAATCTCAGTTCACTGCCAATCTTCATCTCTCTACAACAAGTATAATATCTGACAGACAAAGATAATGCTGTTAAATATCTGAATACCTGGCAGTTTTCTTTTCTTTACTTTTTGTAGTGTAAAATATTTTGGAAACATCTATGTCATATATTGAATTTGCAAACTTAGTTCTGATGGGAAACTCTCCAGACTGGAGGAGCTAGGGAATGAAGCTTATCCCAACATCTTCTATAGAAGTAATAGTAAAGGGCCAGCCTGGCAACATTCTGTTAGTAAAAGAACAGAGTTTCGAAAAGAGCTTGTCACCAACTTAACTATGTATTTAATTCAAAAGTGGATTGTATATATTTGGAGGAACCTATCCAGCAGCTCACCATTTTTGGGTGGACTTGGCACTTATAGAGATTCAAAATGGACTTCAAGTGCTGGGATCTTTTGGAGGGGATTGCAGAATAAGCCCACCATTGTAGTTGTGCTGCCTCTTTGGCAGCAAATGTACTGTAGATGTCCCAACTCAAAACAGATGTGAATTAAATGCATACAGTGTAACTAAACAAGGAAACTCTTTCAAACAGTCCTATTTGGGGATGGTCAGAAATTTCATGTTAGTGATGGCCTTAGAAGCATTAAATGTAACAAGTGATTTGTCTTTTTATTACACAATTCCAGTTAAACTACTGGAAATATCTGCTGCTAGGTCCAAATGTGTGGCATTCTTTATATATATTAATAAAGGAGCTTATTACTGTGTCAAGTAAATCAGACCCTGGAATATGCCTACATCGATTTCCATTCATGGACATCAATATTACACCATTTCTATGGCTTATTAACTTCAGGTACCTGAACAGGATTGCAAATAAATCATTTTGCCAGTCCATGACTTCTGGATGAGATTAGAGGTGAGCTATCTTGCCTGTCCAAGACTTTCAAGTGTTCTAACACCCAGTGCTTTGAGAGAGTATTCTCTACCAAACAAGATCACAGCCTACGAGCAAATATGCTAGGCATATTCATTAAGTATATGTGGTTGATAATGTTTATTACACTGGCTAATGACACACTGTTTGTGTCTAATTAGTGTTTTTGATGGGGAGGTCATCACTTCCATCTCTAGCCTTATGTGATACACACAGTCTTGGGTTTATCATGTGTATCATGTAAGGCTAGAGATGGGAGCAATGACCTCCCTTGCAAATACTAATCAGACACAGACAGTGTGTCATTAGCCAGCTGGAGGAGATGTCTTCCTGGGGCTAAAAACAACAGTAACATAGTCCTCTATGGGACTGCCACATTTAGTTGGCAAATGTATTTTATGATTTCGTACTGTTACTGTTTACCTCTCACTCAGAGATTTAATATCGCCTATATATGTGTGTGTGTGTGTGTGTGTGTGTGTGTGTGTGTGTGTGTGTGTGTATATATATATATATATATATATATATATATATATATATATATATATATATTGCTGTTGTGTAATGCTAAGTCTTTTTGAGGTTGAGGGTTTCAATGATTTTTTTTTCTTCTGATATGTGTAACTCTTATTTCTCTTCCAGTGGCTGCTGCAAACACCCGTCATGAACATCAATCCAGAAGTCGGAGCCCCTCTTCACAGCAGCGACACCATCATCATCAACAGCAACAACAACACCAGCACCATCATCATCGTCATCATCATCATCATCATCATTACAGTCCGTCGGTGCCCTCTTTGGCACAGTTATGTCTTCAATACATTGCTGCACACTTCCTGAATCCGAAGGAGCACACTGTACCTTTACATGGCTTGTCAGAACAGCCAGCTCAAGCTCTTTTGGATTACTTACGAAAGGAAAAGCTCTTGAAGCCGCGAACATTTAGAATTTTACATGCATTTTTGCCTTGGTTAGTCACTTTTATGCCTTCTTCACTTATTTTTTTCCTGATCCTGCTAACATAATTGCATTTTTAGAAAGTTTCATTGGCTGTGTGGTAAGTAGCTTGCTTACCAACCACATGGTTCTGGGTTCAGTCCCACTGCGTAGCACCTTGGGCAAGTGTCTTCTACTATAGCCTCGGGCTGACCAAAGCCTTGTGAGTGGATTTGGTAGACGGAAACTGAAAGAAGCCCGTCGTATATATGTGTATATATATATATATATATATATATATATATATATATATGTATGTATGTGTGTGTATATGTTTGTGTGTCTGTGTTTGTCCCCCCAACTTCGCTTGACAACCAATGCTGGTGTGTTTACGTCCCCGTAATATAGCGGTTCGGCAAAAAGAGACCGATAGAATAAGTACTAGGCTTACAAAGAATAAGTCCTGGGGTCGATTTGCTCGACCTGAGGCGGTCCCCCAGCATGGCCACTGTCAAATGACTGAAACAAGTAAAAGAGTAAAAGAGTAAAGAGAGTACAGGCATGGCTATGTGGTTAAAAAGTTCACTTTGTAACCATGTGCATTCGGGTTCAGTCCCACTGCTTGGTACCTCAGGCAAATATTTTTCCTGATGAGTGAATTTAATAAACAGAAACTGTGGAAACTCATTGTGTAGTATGTATGTGTGTGTGTATGTATATATATATATATATATATATATGTGTGTGTGTGTGTGTGTGTGTGTGTGTCTATCTCTCATTGTATGTACATGTGTATATGTGCGTGTGTATTCTTTTATTCTTTTATATGTTTCAGCCCTGAGGCTGCGGCCATGCTGGGGCACCATATATATATTTTATCTTTTACTTATTTTAGTCATTTGACTGCAGCCATCCTGGGACACAGCCTTGAAGGGTTTTTATTTGAACAACTTGAGCCCAGGACTTGTTTTTTTTTAAGCATGCTACTTATTCTATCAGTTTTTTTTGTTGAACTGCTAAGTTACAGGGATGTAAGCACACCAACACTAGTTGTCAAATGGTGCTGTGGAACAAACACAGGCACAAAAGCACACACACATAGATATATATATGATGAGCTTCTTTCAGTTTATGTCTACCAAATCCACTCACAATGCTTTGGTTGGCCTGAGGCTATAATAGAAGTCACTTGCCTAAGGTGCCATACAGTATATATATCTATATATATAAAACAGAACATAAGCATACAGGCATATCAAATCAGATTCTAACATATTTAATCTAATGCAAGAAAAACAAGTACATCATCAACATCATCGTTTAATGTATGCTTTCCATGCTGGCTTGGGTTGGAGGGTTTGATGTGGAGCTGGCTAACAGAGAGCTGTCCAAACCCCAGCTGTCTGTTGAGACATGGTTTCTATGGCTGGATGCTCTTCCTAACACCAACCACCTTACAGAGTGTGTTAGGTGCATTTTATGTGCCACTGGAATGGGTCTATTTATGTAGCACCAGCATGGGTGCATTAATGCACCACTGGCATGGTTGCTTTTAAGTGGTACCAGCACCTGAAAGGACAAACCTGTTTGTGTGGAAGACAGCGAGTTTACTTAGCTTGACATGTCTTATCAAGTACAGCAAATCACCGCATCTCCTGGTCCCTTGTCATTTCCTCAGTAAAGACCAGCATCTGAAGATCCCTTCTCACCACTTTGTCCCGTATTGAACCTGGAACCATGTGGATGGGAGGTAAACTTCTTACCACAAGGCCACACTTGCATCTATGTGTGTGTGTTTGTGTGTACTGACATAAGTTGGACAGTTTGACAGGAGGCAGCTAGTTAAAAAATCTGCTCCAGACTACTGTCTTTTTGGGGAAGGTATCTGCAGCTGGTTGCCCATCCTAACATCAACCACCCTACATAGTATACTGGGTGCTTTTTACATGACACCAACAGCTGTGAGGTCACTAATTAATATACAAGATAAGGCCCTACCCCCCACTCAACCAAATGAAGGGTAGTATTGAGGGATGTGGTTTTTTGTCAGGTGATGAGAGGTGAGAATATGAACAGTGGGAGAAAAATAAGAGTCTTGCAGTGGAAGAGCTAAATGGAAATAGGTATCTTACAGTAGAGGTGATGCATATATATATATATATATATATATATATATATATATATATATATATATATATATATATATATATATATGTATATATATATATGTGTATGTATATATATTTGTGTGTTTGAGGTGTCTGCACTGTGTGTCCTTGACTTAACATCATGTGACGGGTGTTAATTGGTGTCACTATCATCAAAGCCAGTGGTTCTTAACAATTCTTTACTTATGGATCCACTTTGATTAGTATTTTATTTTGGTGGATCCCCATAACCATTCAATGTTTAAAAACTAATTTTATAGATACTCTTTTCAAAATTCCTATTTTGTTTTTCCCCCTTAACTTATGCAGGTTGAACTTTGTGAAACGTTACAGAAAAACACTGAGCTGCTTCTTGCGATAAATACATCTAATATCAAATCTATTTCATGGGCCCTTAATAGTCTACTGTGGGTCCCCAGTTTACTATTTTGCTTGTGTGGACTCCACAAAATTTTATATGGACCCTCAGGTGTCATATGGACCCCAACTGAGAACCACTGATCAAAGCGGTATTATATGTTTCCAGTTTTCTGTGGAAACACATCTGGTCAGTCATGGAAAAATAAAACTTTGCATGGAAATGAGTGAAGGTTGAAGACAGGAAGAGCATCAGGTCGTAGAAAATCTGCCACAATGAATTCTGACTGAACCATTTAAGTATAGTAAAGTGGGCATTAAAATGACTATGTTGATGATAATGGTGATGTTATTGATGTACATATATTTCAAACGAAAGTACTAATCAACGTTTTAGTTTCACGTGTGGTTTTTGAAATTCCTCCATTTATCATAAATGTATATCTTCTTTTAAAATTTCTCCTCCTTTTCTTTCATCTCTTTTGCAGTCAACTGCAGAAATTGTGTTTTGACTCCTATGCATATGTCACTAATGAATTATTATATGAAATAAGGTATGTGTCTCTTGATTACACTTGTTTCATCTCATCAGTCTGATCAGTGTCTTATCAAATTGCTTGCTTGCTTATTAGTTTTGTACTTTTATCATCACCACCACCACCACTGCTGCTGCCGCTGCCAACAACAACAACAACAACAACAACAACCATCATCACAACTACTACAGCCATTATCTTCACTGATACATCTGTTGCTATCATCATCATCATCTTATTCAATAATAGCATTCCACCAACAAATAAATAAATGAACAGCATGGGAATGTCTAATTAGAAACAAAAGCTAAATGTTCTTGCAATATCTGCCATCTGTCTGAAAAATGAAGGATACACTGGATAATTAATGTAATTTGGTAAAAGTGAACATAGGTTAGAAAAGATAAATTCTGGCAGACATAGAGAGAAAGGTAAAGGTATCAGCCTAACAAGGGAGCTTCTGTAGGGTCACAATGCTAGTAATAGCAACCAGTTTTACCCTGTATCATACCATACCATTTTAAGAGATAAAAAAAAAAAAAAGCATAAATTGAATAATATCATCTTAGATACACTGTAAAGGAGAAAATATGAGATGTTCATGGCTGGAATGCTTTTGATCATTAGTCTTCTCATTTAAGGTTTGACTAAGACTAAATGACACCACCACTACCACCAAAGGCAGCAACAACAACAAAAGCAACAACACAAGTTCTTGCAATGTGGGAGCTTCCATATGATCACTTATCTGATAGAAGTAGCTTCCCAGTATCCCTTAACTCATACTCTGCTTGGGAATAGTCATATTTTGCCATTTAAACACATGCACTATATGTTTGGTTTTTACTTGAGCCTCCCCCTCCTCCTCCTCCTCCTCATCATCATCATCAACAATAACAAGGTGGCAAGCTGGCAAAATTGTTGGCATGCTGGATGAAAATGCTTAGCAGTATTTTGCCTGTCGCTACGTTCTGGGTTCAAATTCCGCTGAGGTTGACTTTGCCTTTCATCCTTTCGGGGTCGCTAAAATAAGTACCAGTTGAACATTGGGGTTGATGTGTTCGACTCTTCCCCACCTCCCCCAAGCTGCCCTTGTGGCAAAAAACAAAAAAAATATTGAAATAATTATCATTAAGGTGGTGATTTAGCAGAATCATTAGTATGCTAGGTGAAATGCTTAGTGGTATTTCATCTGTCTTCACATTCTGAGTTCAAAGTCTGCCAAAGTCGACTTCACCTTTCATCCTTTCGGAGTCATTAAATTAAATACTAGTGAAACAAAAACACTAGGGTTGATGTCATCGATTAGTCCTCTTCCCACAAATTTCAGGCCTTATACCTATAGTAGAAAGGATTATTGTTGTTATTATTATTATAGGTGCAGGAGTGGCTGTGTGGTAATTTGCTTACTTACCAACCACATGGTTCCGTGGTCATTCCCACTGCATGGCACCTTGGGCAAGTGTCTTCTACTATAGCCTCGGGCCGACCCAAGCCTTGTGAGTGGATTTGGTAGATGGAAACTGAAAGAATCCCGTTGTATATATATATATATATGTATATATGTATATATATATATATATATATATATATATATATGTATGTATGTATGTGTGTGTATATACTTGTGTGTCTGTGTTTGTCCCCCCAACATCGCTTGACAACTGATGCTGGTGTGTTTACATCCCCGTGACTTAGCGGTTTGGCCAAAGAGACCGATAGAATAAGTACTAGGCTTCCAAAGAATAAGTCCTGGGGTCGATTTGCACGGCTAAAGGCTGTGCTCCAGCATGGCCGCAATCAAATGACTGAAACAAGTAAAAGAGTATTATCATTACTATCATTATTATTATTATTATTATTATTATTACTACTACTACTACTACTACTACTACTACCTTTGTTTCTTTGTCAAAGCTCTTTCATCACACATCCTGTGAGCTTTTCAACGACTTTTTATCTTCAGTGACTCTTTAAGCAGAGCAAGAGGAGACACATGGGATAAAAGGTCACTGAAGATGTCACAGGATGTGTGACGAAAGAGTTTGGACAAAATTCGCTAAAATACGAATAATAATAATAAAGCTGAAGTGAAGACCAAATATATAGTACATGTGTCTAATTGGCAGAATGTGACCATTCCCAAGTATAATAATATTTGTTTCAACACATGATTTCACATGAAGAATCTTGCAAAACAAATACATATTCTGCTCCCTTAAGAAAAGGATACCATGCATACTCACTAATTCAACATGGGAATCTATAAGTGGTCAGTTGAGCTTTGAAAAGTAGTAGCTGAATCTCCATCAGCTCACATACTACTTTCTTAAAAAAAGAGGGACGCTTTAGATAGGACTCCTTAGTCCTAGGGTACCCTGTCTAAAAAGGAAAAGACCAGTTTGGTCAGTCATTACTGGAAGCACCTGTAATCATAGGCTTGCTTGATTAGTAAGACCAAGGGCTAAAATAAGTCAACAATGACATCACACTGCAATGTGGGTGTGGTTATCATCAATATCTTGTTTCTTCTTCATCATCATCATCATCACGGCCATTATCAGTGTCATCATTGTTACCAGTTAGTCATTGTCGTTATCACCACCACTGACCCAACATTTTCATTTATCACCCTTGCCTTTACATTTATCACCACCACAATGACCACCACCACCACCACCACCACTGTTAGCATTTATTATTCACCAAAGTCACCATCACAGCCACTGCCAACCTCATCACTCCCACAACTACCACCTCATCTAGCTCCATATCAGCAGCAGCGGCACCACCACCACCACCATCATCATGCCCATCATTACCATCACAACTACTAACATATGCATTATTCACCAAAGTCACCATTGTTATTTTATTTTATTTTTTCATTCCTTCCGGGGGGGGGGGGTCCTTTTTTTTTTTATCTCTGCTTGTCTGTCAATTTCTGCTTTTTCAAAGAATATTGAACAGAAACAGATAAAAGAAAAAGGAAACAATTAATAATCTTGATAATAATAATAATAATGATGATTATAATAATAATAACAATTGTCTTCTGCCAACAGTCATGATGGCTAAAATAAATTGAACAACTAATTGGAATAACCTGATGTAATAGAGTGAAGTAAAATAACATACTTACACACATAACCATGCAGACATTAACACAAAGGCACAGATGGGCACATACACAGATTCACGCATACACACACACACACACACACAACACATATTTTTACACATACACACACATACATGTAATACACATATACAGATACACATGCATGCACATAACATATTTTTACAGATCCATACATACACACACACAGACAGACAGATGTATACAAATACAAGTGCAGCCACACTCAAATGCACAAGAACACTCACACACATGTAGACAAATTTTACACACACACTCATGACCTGGAAGTTCTTAACCCTGGCATCTGTCACTTTTCTCTCTGCTTCTTTTTCACATACACATACACACACAAGCTATTAACAAAAATGTTACATGATTGCTCAATCAGCTAGAAGTAGCTGCCAAATATTCCTCAAATGACACACCACTATCTAAAAGATAAAAAGGAAGGATACATTAAATAATATACTCCCTGATATACAGATTATTTGGTCACATCTGGAAACCAGAACACCTTTAACCACAGATCTACCTTATCAGATCTAACCTGGGTGTTTAAAATCAACAACACACAGATACATGGACATATAGGCAAAGTCACAAAGATACATATAATGTGATGAAGGGAATAGAAAACGCGCATACATATAAATACACATTTCTGATTGTATTGGGTTGTCTGGAAAGTTCATGCCGATTTTTAAAGGAAAGAAAAAGGTCAATAAATACTTGCCATTACATTTTTAATCAACCAAATATGAACCATTTTGTTGCATAATGCGTCTCCATCTTTCCTTTAACTTGAAAATACCCTCTTCCCAGAATTGAGGTAGTTTCATGGCAAATAAGTTGAAAAGTAAGCTACTATAAATTGGCATGAACTTTCCAGACAACCCAATACATTTAGATGACAAAGCTGTAAAATTTTATGCTTAATCAATGCATGTTGTCCAAATAATAATCCTTTTTACTATAGGCACCAGGTATAAAATTGGGAGAGAGGGGTTTAAACAATTGCATTGACTCCAATGCTCAACTGGTACTTATTTAATGACCTGAAAGGATAAAAGGCAAAATTGACTTCAGCAGGATTTGAACTCAGAACGTAAAGACAAATGAAATGTTTCCAAGTATTTTGTCCAGCGCACTAATAATTCTGTTAGCTTCTCACCTTAAGAATAAAAATGATAATACTCCTTTCTGTAATAGGCACAAACTGAACTTTGGGGTGGGAAGCGCTTATTTTTATCAACCCCAAAAGGATGAAAGTTAAATTTGACCTCAGTGTAATTTGAACTTGCAACGTAAAGCCAGAAGAAATGCAACTAAGTGCTTTTTCTGGACTTCTAATGATTCTGCTAACTCACTGTCTTAATAATGATAATGATAATAATAATAATAATAATAATAATAATAATAATGCCCGAATGCAGTACCAGGCAGTGGCAATGCCCGGATGCAGTACCAGGCAGTGGCTCTCATGGCTCCTGATCTTAATTGATTGAAAGTGTTACCATGTACATTGTTTTGTCTTGGTATAAAAGATGAGCTACAGCAAGTATTCTGCTTAATACCACAGATTTGCTTGTCAGTTGTTTGACCTTAACCAGTTGAGCGTGTCCCTTGGTGGCTGATGATATGTGCATCTCTGATCATGAGCAGAAGTAGTGGGAGAGCATCATAGCCATGTGTTGAGAGGAATTCTTTGGGGTTTAAATAATTCACTTTTGGAAATATGGGTATTTTGCTCAACATCCTTAAACAAACCTTATTCAGGGACCTTTTGAGTGGGATGGACTACTCGACCTGAAAAAAATTCTAACTGGGCCCCACCTGCAAGTTAATGTGCTGTTTATCTTGATATGAGATCACTATGTTGCACACATATGGTTGTGATGCATGTGCCTGGTGTACCCTTATCAGATGGGTAGTCATGATGGGTATAATGGGCTTTGTATATTTTACCCCAGTGTCACTTTGATGGAAAAAAAAAAAATAAATAATAATGGTTTCAAATTTTGGTGCAAGGCCTGCAATTTCGAAGAGGAGGTAAGTCAATTACAATGCCCTCCCCACCCCATCATGCACAACTGGTACTTATTTTATCAACCTTGAAAGGATGAAAGGCAAAGTCAACCTCAGTAGAGTTTGAACTCAGAACATAGGGACAGACGAAATGCTTCTGAACAGTTCACCTGCTGTGCAAATGATTCTGCCAACTCAATAACAATATTATTATTAATGATAATAATAATAATCATAAAAATAATAATAATAATGATGATGATATGCCCTGATGCAGTACCAGGCAGTGGCTCTCATGGCTTCTGATCTTAATTGATTGAAAGTGTTACCATGTACGTTTTGTATTGGTATAAAAGATGGGCTACAACAAATATTCTGCTTAATACCACAGATTTGCTTGTCACTTGTCATGCAGTGTTTATCTTGATATGAGATCAGCATGTCGCGCACATATGGTTGTGATGCATGTGCCTGGTGTACCCTTATCAGACAGGTAGTCACGATGGGTATAATGGGCTTCGTATATTTTACCCCAGTGTCACTTTGATGGCATGCACTGCTCTCTCACTCAATAATAATAACAATAATAGAAAAAATATAATAATAATTGCAATGTTTTTTTTTATTTGCCACTAGGCCGACTGATGATGGGGTCAATACAACTAACATGTGGGGATTTACATACAATGAAATGATATCTATATAAGTGGCTGTGTGATAAGAGATTTGCTTCCCAACTATATGGTTCTAGGTTCAGTCCCGTTGCATGGCATCTTGGGCAAATGTCTTTTACTATAGCATCAGGCTAATCAAACCTTGTGAGTGAATTTGATAGACAGAAACTGAAAGAAGCCCATTGTGTGTATATATGTATGTGTATCTGTATGTGTATTTGTATGTGTCTTTGTATCTGATTTTGCCCTTCACCACCACTTGACAACCAGTGTTGGCTTGTTTATGTACCCATAACTTAGCAGTTTGGCAAAAGTGATTGATAGAATAAGAAGTACCAGGCCTTAAAAAAAGTACTGGAGTTGATTCATTGGGCTAAAAAAAAAATATTCTTCAATGCTATGCAACAACATGGCCACAGTTTATGAAACAAATGAAAGACAAAAGTATACATCAGTAAAAAAAGAAAAGAAAAAGAGTAATAACAATCTGATAATAGGGATAATCGTGAAACCTCACCACCCAAGATCTCACTGATCACCAAGGGCAAGTACCTTCTCCAATTCCTGTTCTCCAACTCAACTGGTCTATACTTAGAACGGTACCATCCACTTTTGCCATTTCCACAACTTTCACCCACCTTTCAATATATTCAATGGAAACGTTGAGCTTGGAGTTATGGATTCTTACAGATAGCTATTAATCCATTGATTTATCAGAAATCTTAAGATGACTCTCATCAGAATTAATTTCAGCATACTATTGCTAACACCATCACAGCAGCGTAATTCTTCTTCTTCTTCTTCTTCTTCTTCTTCTTCTTCTTCTTTTTCTTCTTCTTCTCCTTCTTCTTTTTCTTCTTCTTCTACTTCTTCTTTTTCTTCTTCTTCTTCTTCTTCTTCTTCTTCTTCTTCTTCTTCTCACTGTTATTATTATTATTATTATGATGATGTCAGTATTCATACTTTTTTTTATTGCAGTTTTTCACTGCAACATAGTTCACTTCTTACCTTTGAGGCATGCATAAAGCTTTGTTTTGTATTTGTTTCTTTTTCATTCCTTTTTTTTTTGTCTGTTGCACTGACAGTACTTTCTGCAATATTTGTGCTGTGCCTGGTGGTGTTATAACCTTCGTATTTATGTACGCAAAGTCTTGTTAGCAGGAGTTGGAGGGTGGTGGGGTTAGTTCTGTATTCATTTGTACCTGCACTAATTTTTTGATATATTGTTCCCAAGGCACTTGCTATTATAGAGATTGTGTCTGTGCTTTTTTCTTTTATTACTCCCTCCCCCGTTAATACCCTCATTATCTCTATTTCCACATCTTTACATTTTAATAGTTTCTTAATTTATTTTATTGTTACATTGTCTGTTTGGGACTGTTACTTCGATTAAAAGTTGTTTTCATTACTAGTGTTTAACAAAAATATGTGAAGGATTTGTCTTAAGCTACCTGTCTGTATGAATTGCCATGTCATAGAATATAGTCACATTATCAGCCGTTTTGACAGACCTTTTTGTAACGTGTTTGTAACCATTTCTTTTCTGTTCTTATTTCTTAATACTGGCTAAATTTCCCATGTGAAGAAACTGTTTGTTATTATCATTATTGTTTCACTTCTCAGAGCGCTCGGTTTTGTTTGCTTTGATTGATTTTGTGAGAGCGGACAGCAACCTGTTGTCAAAGGTCTCACGGGGTCCCTTTCTACACATTATAAGCTTTGATAATTGGTTGTTAATTATCGTGGAAGACATTCAACACTCAAGCACCAATGTCAAAATCCTAGCTGTCCCCAGCAGAGCAGTTTATTATTATTATTATTATCATCATTATTATTATTGTTATTATGGCAGCAAGCTGGTAGAATCATTACCATGCTGAGCGAAGTGCTTAGCGGTATTTCACTTGTTGCTGTGTTCTGAGCTCAAATTCTGCTGAGCTTGACTTTGCCTTTCATCCTTTTGGGTTTGATAAATTAAGTGCCAGTAGAGTACTGTGGTCGATGTGATCAACTGTCTCCCTCCCCACAAAATCCAGGCCTTGTGCCTATAATAGAAAGGATTATTATTATTATTATTATTATTATTATTATTATTATTCGGTAGTTTTTTTTTTTTATAATGTGCTTTCACTTCACTACCGAGCGCAGCTCTGTGTGCCTTGAGTATGTGCTGTGGTTTGCTGTGATGCTCTTATGGTTACTGTATTGAAAGTGTTTTGCACAGGATGTGTGCAGTGCCCAGTAGTGCAATTTTCTGTATGTTATATATATTTGTAAGTCCTGGTGTTTTTGTTATGTATTTGTCTGAATATTTTTTTAATTATACCTAAGGCACCTACTATGATAGGAATTGTTTCTGTTTTTAGATTCCACATTCGAGTTACCTCTATTTCCAGGTCTTTGTATTTTGAAAGTTTTTCCATTTCTTTTAGGGAAACGTTGTCATCTGCTGGTATTGATACATCAATTAGAAAGCATTTTTTTTTCTTTATGATCTTTGACAACTATATCTGGTCTATTTGCCTTAATTTCTCTATCTGTGTGTATTATTATTATTATTATTATTATTATTATTATTATTATTATTATTATTATTATTATTATTATTACCATTCTGTAGTTTTATTTTCAATACTTGCTTTCACTGCACTACCAAGAACATCTTTGTGTGTCTTGGGTATATGTAGTAATTTGTTTGGCATTATTTTTATTGTATTGAAATTAGGTTGTATGCAATGTCTAGAAGTGCCATTTTCTTTATGGACTTGTCTGTATATTTTTGACCAAAGCTGAAATGTTTATTACTATAGGGAAATTATTTCTGTCTTCAGGTTCCACATTTGGGTTATCTCTTTTTCTAGGTCTTTATTTTTTTGAGAGTTTCTCCATTTCTTTTAGAGATACATTGTCATCTGTTGGGTCTAATATGTCATTTTTTTTCTTGGTGTTCCTTGACAACAATATCTGGATGATTAGTTTTGTTCTCTCTATCGGAGTGTATTGGCATATTCCAGAATATGGTTACCTTGTTATTTTCTAAGACGTTTTGGTGGGTATACTTATACTGCTTTTTTTCTGCTGTTTTTTTATCATGCTGGCTCAACATCCAGTGTATGTAAGTCCTGACTCTGCCATATCTGAATATATTCCTTCTAATTCAAGGATGGTCAACCAGAGACAATATAATTTATTTGTTTCTTGCCCATCACCACATATTCTGCAGCTACTTATTGTAGCTTTATTATATATCTTTTTGATGGAGGAGATTTTGACTTTGTGTTACAGTTATGAACCTTTCAGTCTCTGCTTTGAGTCCCAAGCTTCTCAACCAGTTTTTTAGATTTAGCTTGGTTTCTTTTCTGTTTAGCTTATCCCTGTATTTCTATCATTTTATCATGACATTTTGTAGTTCAAATTTTAGCTTAAATTTTAGCTGCTTTACAGCTTTTGTTCTTTCATTTTCTTCATATTTGTTGGGTATTTTGACCTCTTTCTTGAAGACAGACAGCCATTTTTTGTTTCGCTCATGCTTTGTCGTTATTTGTATCAGTTTTCCTTGATATTGAAGTAGATGTTTCTTTAGCTCTCTTTCTATAATAGTTTTCTAGTTGTGGTAAGACCTCAACCACCTTCAATTCATTATATATATATAACCTTTCTATGTCAGATTTTGGGTGGTGTATACTAGTTAATTTAGTTTCCAGTTAAGAATATGGTATCTATAGCTCGGAATTAGGACAGCTAGAGTATTGATGTCTGTTATCTTATTTTTGGCACTTAGCTTTGTTTTAAGTATTCATCTAATTCATCTGTAATATTTGTTCCTTATCTTTTCATTTATTTGTGCATGCTGTACCCCACCTAGTTCATTCATTCCTAAGTAAATATTTGCTTGAGTTTGGTCCAGTTCACATATTTCATTTTCTTAATCTAGTGCAATATTGTTGCTCTTAATTAGCCTCCCTCTTTTCAATTTGCTTTGGCACATTTTTCTAAGCAGAATCTTATATTGATTTCTTTGGTAAATCTGTGCACTGTCTATGGTGAAGTTGTTGTTATTATTATTAGATGAATGTCTTCCTTATAAGGAGAACTGCATTATTGTCATTATAGTCCAACCCTTGCTAACATGGAAAACAGACGTTTGATGATGATGATGTTGATGTATATTTATATTTCATGCTCTTTTAATATTTTCAGTTACTCATTCGATTTTCTATGTACCTCCCCACCACTTTATGTGCATTTTTATAATTATTTTCTTCATTTGTCCTTGTGGAATCATCATCATCATCTACAAAAAGTTGGCAGAATTGTTAGCATGCTGGGCAAAATGCTTAGTGGCATTTCATTTGTCTTCATGTTCTGCATTGAAATTCTGCTCAGGTTGACTTTGCCTTTCATCCTTTCATGGGCAATAAAATAAGTACCAGTTGAGTACTGGGTTGATGCAATTGACTTACATCCTCCTCAAAATTACTAGCCTCGTGTCAAAATTTGAAATCATCATTATTACTATTATTATCATTAGTGATGGCAGATTCGTTAGCATGCTGGACAAAATGCTTAGCGGTATTTTGCCTGTTGCTATGTTCTGAGTTCAAATTCCATTGAGGTCAACTTTGCCTTTCTTCTTTTCGGGGTCGGTAAAATAAGTGCCAGTGAAACACTGGGGTTGATGTAATTGACTAGTCCTCTCCCCAACAAAATTTCAGGCCTTGTGCCTATAGTAGAAAAGATTATTATTATTCACTATTTGGCGGCGAGCTGATGGAATCATTGGCACGCTGGATAGTAGTGGTATTTTGCCTGTCGGTCCATTCTGAGTTCAGATTCTACCAAGGTTGACTTTGTCTTTCATCCTTTCGGTGTCAATAAATTAACTACCAGTTGAATACAGGGGTTGATGTAATCAACTCATCCCCTCCCTCAAAACTAGTGCCCTTGTGGAAAAATTTGAAACCATTATTTCTATTATTATTATTGTTATTATTATTATTATTATTATTATTACTATTATTATTTGTTTTGATTCTGAATTTTGAAAATTCTATTAATTTTTCTGTTTTCATTTTGTGTTTTCACATCTCCACAGGATGCATACTAACTTAGTACACCTGAGTCTCAACTCATGTAGTTTAATAACAGACAGTGGTTTACAGCCTCTTACAGGTAAGCAAGCATTTTGATATCACATTTGTTAGAGTAACTTTTGTTGTTTAACCCCAGAGCTGTCCTGGTTATGCAGGCATATGATGAAAGGTGTCCCAGCTGTGATCATCCTGTCATTCTGTCAAGCACACATCATGTAAATTGTCTTTCCTTTTTAATAAGAGAAGGTAGAATGTGATTTGAAGGAAAGTTGATTATTTTTTCGAGGGTCAGTGATTACATAAAAGCTTCATGTTCTTTGGCTTGGATGATAGACACAAAAATTTCCTGTTTGCTTCTGTCTAGAAATCAAAGGAAATGACTACTACTCCCTACAATTTAGCTTTTGTGACCTAGACTTCAATGTTTTGAAACTGAACTATTTCCATTACATTTCAGACAAATATTCTGTTCAGTACCACAGATTTGCTTGTCAGTTGCTTGACCTTAACAACTTAAGCATATCCCTTAATGGCAGACAATATGTGCATCTCTGATGATGATCTTTAGTCAGAGCGTGTCTCAACCAGAAATGTTGATTCTATTACATGTCTTTCAAAGACATTGCACTCATAACACTGTGTAGCATGATTTTTGTCCTTAAGTAACTCCTGTTATTTCCTTCAAACTTTGCTTTTGTTACATTTATTCAAACCTCAAACAATCTCAACACATGGATATGACACTCCCTCACAACTCCTGCTCATCATCAGAGATGCACATATTGCCAGTCACTAAGGGATATGCTCGAGTTGTTAAGGTCAAGCAACTGACAAGCCGACCTGTGGTACTGAACAGAATATTTGCTTTAGCAATATTTCTGCTTCAACAACTTAGCGTTGAATCTGTGTGAAATGTAATGGAAATAGTTCAGTTTCAAAACATTGAAGTCTAGGTCACAAAAGCAAAGTTTGTAGGGAGTAGTAGTCATTTCCTTTGGTTTCTAGACGAAGCAAACAGGAAATAACTCTTACTGACCAAAGACAAAATAGAAAAAATAAGATTTTGCTACACAATGTAATTAGCTGCTGCCTTGAATTGTCATTAATGTTCTACCTTCTTATACTATACAACATTGCTAAACATTGTGCAGTTCCACCCCTAGGAAGGAGTACCCTGGAAGGCATATAAAGAATATTTCTAATTCTGTATAGATTCTTAAATTCCA
This sequence comes from Octopus bimaculoides, assembly GCF_046866305.1. Taxonomy (NCBI): domain Eukaryota; kingdom Metazoa; phylum Mollusca; class Cephalopoda; order Octopoda; family Octopodidae; genus Octopus; species Octopus bimaculoides. Next base: position 122,468,087 of record NC_142928.1, read on the forward strand.
ACGCAATAAATATTAGCCAAGTGGTTAAGAAGTGCGTTTTCCAACCAAATAGTTTTGTGTTCAGTCCCTCTGCATTGCAGCATGAGCAAAGGGTCTTCTGTTATTACCCTAAACTGAATGGTTTTGGTAGATGGAAACTTAAATATGTACCTTTCAATGTACTTGAATTTCCATTCTTTTACTCTCTCTCCTTCAAAAGTTTATAGCTTCACCTCATTCAATCCAAGTAATTTTAAGTTTTTAAAAATCGTTTATTGACACACTCATAAAAGTGCATGCAAGTACACATACGTATATGCACAGACACACACATTCACACACTCATGAACTTCTCCAATATATACACATACTTGCAGGTGTGGCCATGTAAAATCTTTTTTTGCATATTCGTAGTCTCCGACATCTAAAACGTAGGAATCTGAAAAGCTTTTTCCAAAAAATGAATTTTTCAAGGATAGGTGCGAAACTGCATTAGCCCCCACAATTGATTACATTCATTTAAAATCAAGGCCAGTTTTTGTTGGCGATGAGTGACTTGATTGAATTAGACCAGTATATCACTGGTACATATTTTTGTTAATCATATTCCCTTCTCTCATTCAGAAAGGATAACAAGCTAATTTATTTTGATAGGATTTGAGATGAGAATTTAGACTGACGGCATTGAATACTATTATACATTATATTCTGGTGATTTAGTGTCTTCCTCGTTGCTTTATGATGAAGAATTACTAATATTCTATTTAATTGATTATTTAATTGGCAGAAGTCACAAAGTCACTCAAGGGCCAAGAGTTTTGCATACTAGTATTTAATCTGCTGATATATATATATATATATATATATATATATATATATATTTATATACACACAAGTACAGTCATCACTAAAGTGACTAAAGGTCTTATTCCTAGCAATGCAGGTGCTGACTTGCAATCTTAGTCGCTTTAGTGACGATTGTACTAGTGCCTTTTGATTGTAAATTGCGAATAGCCACCTTAATAATTCATATATATATATATATATATATATATATATATATATATATCATCATCATCAGCCTTTAATGTCTGTTGGTCTATTTGACCAGAGCTGGAAAACAGAAGTTTCAATCTGACTTGGCTTGGTTTCTATGGCTGGATACCCTTCCTAACACCAACCACTTCACAGTGTGTGCTGGGTGCTTTTAACATGCCACCAGCATGAGTGCTTGCATGTGGCACTGACATGAATGCTTTTTACATGGCACCATCACAGGACTCCTGTAGGTTAATCCTCTTCGCCAGGGGATGCAGCTTTAACACTTCTGCTGTGGAGGACAAGACATCTTGTGTACAGCAAGGTGCCAGGTATTTCCATCCTTTGTCATCTTGTCCAAATATATATATCGTTTTAATATTTCACTTGAGCATTGCACAACTAATAACCTGGTGTAGAACTCAGTATACATATGCTTCTGAACAAAGCTTTAGTCAAACACAGAATGTTAGTAAGAAAATGTGATGACAAGGGAATAAATGATTATCTTACGAACTTTATTAGCATTGAAGCCTCAAAGATGAAGTGCAATTTATTTCATATTGCACTTCATATTCGCGGCTCTATTGCAGCTATTAAGTATTACTAAGGCACTCATTTATAAATCCAATGCATCTTATGCCAGAAACAGCTGTAAGCCAATGAAATTCATAAGATAATCATTCATTCTTTTGTCATCTCATTTTCTTATATATGCATACATACACACGTGTGTTTTGAGTTCTGTTTTCCTTTTTGTATTATCAAACCTGTCATTTTCTGTCTAATTATTTATTCATTTATTTCCAGCCTTAAAAAAACTAAAGACTTTAAAGTTAGGATCATGCCGGCAGCTAACAGACAACTGTTTAACACCTATATCGGGTAAGCAATTCTGTATATAGATTACGTAACAAGATTACCTACTTCCATGATTATTATCTTTGTCGCTAGAAAAGAAACATTTTCAAAAGTTTACATCTATGTTACACTCTCATCAGTTTCATCATAATTGTTATCAAACATATTCATGGATGTGTAAGTAAAAACATTTGTTTCTAAACTCAAAGGAATAACACTTTTTTTGCACTTGGCCACTGACGCCTATGCTGTCTGGATAAGAGTGTTACTCCTAGTTAAGAACTAAATGTTTCTAATTCAGATCCAGTTCAGTAATATTATAAATCAAGTAATAAGACACTTGAGATTAAACTGAGTAGAATGTAGTATAGATCATCATCATCATCATCATTTAATACCTGTTTTCCATGCTGGCATGGGTTGGATGTTTTGACTGGAACTGGCCAACCGGGGAGATTCCTAGGCTCTATTTGTCTGTTTTGGCATGGTTTCTATGACTGTATGTCCTTCCTAACACTAACCACTTCACAGGGTATACTGGGTGCTTATATAGTGACATTAGCACAAGTGCTTTTGATGTGGCACTGGCACAAGTGCTCTTACTGTGGCACTGGTACAGGTACTTTTTTATGTGGTACCAGAACAAGTGCTTTTCTATGTGGCACTTGCACTTGCGAGCCCACATGAAAAGACCTCTCAGCCGAGAGAGGGAGTGGGAGGCATGGCCTAAAGAACATGCCTATATCTATGTATGGATGACCATGATTTTACATATCTTGATGTCTTCTCAAGCATAGCATATCGCCAGAAATCATAGTCCCTTGTCATTTCCTCTGTGAGGCTCAACATCTGAAGATCCTTTTTTTACGACTTCTTCCCATGGCTTCCTGGGTTTACCCCTTCCACAGGTTCCCTCCACAATTAGAGATCAGCACTTCTTTATGCTGCTGTCCTCATCCATATGCATCACATGTCCATACCAGTGCAGTAGATATCAGTATGAAAAGCACTACTGATCTCTCTTAGTAAGATTAATAGTTTGTAAAATTATAGTAGAATAGAACCTCACAGTACGAGTGCCCCATTGTACGAGTAATTAACTGTACAGTCTGAGACTTGCAGCATGAGCACACAAATCATTTGATCTTTAAGGTAATTCAGTTAATAAAACCAGTTTACATATTTCTTTTGCATTCTCTTTTTTATTATTGTCATTTTACTTGTAACTTTATCTTTTCTCTTTTAAAACCCATAAAAAATAATTTTTGGGTGTGTTTGTATGGCTGGAATGGATTAATTATATTTTAGTTAATTTCAATGGGGAAAATTGATTTGTAAAATGAGTAAATTGTAAGATGGGCTTGGTCATGGAACAAATTAAACTCATACTGCGAGGTATCACTGTATTATTATTAATTCATCATTTACATTTCTTTTATGCAGTTTACAAATTAAGCAATTCTTTTTTTTTTATTTTGGTTAAGTAAGTCTTTCTGTATATTAGCGATAGTAATTGTGTTCATAAACAGCTTTTGTCTGTAAATCTGAGTATTGCCAGCAGAGAAAACATATAAGAACTGAGTTGATGGAGTATCAAATACACAACCAAGATGTTGTTATTGCTGTTGCAATGTGCCTTACTCAGCAGTAAAACTTGATGGCTGTAAAATTTGAACTTATAACCATTTGATCAGTAGTCCAGTATTTTAACCTCATAGATCTCGTCATTTGATTGTCTTATCAATGAATTAAATTATAATTCATGATCATTTATTGCCATTCGTGGTCAGTTATGGTTATACTGATAAAACTGTCACTGATGAAGGAAAAAAATCCAGAAACACATGCATAGATGTGTGTGTGTGTGTGTGTGTGTGTGTGTGGCAGGATATTTAGCCAATCCTTAAATAAAATTTATAAAAAATATTCTATCTTTAGTTTTTGCTTTTAATCAGTCAAAATTACAATATTCTTTCTATTTCTCTTGAAAACAAATGTTTGCATGTGTATACACACACACACACACACACACACACATATGCACACAGAAAATATTCAGCAACAATGAATTGAAGTTTGCTATGCATGCCAGATGATGGAGGTCTGTGACATGTGGCTGTACAGTGTGAGGCCTATTCAACTTATGAAAGAACAGGCATTGAATGATATTGTTGATGCTAATATGATTATGATGATGGTGGTTGTTGTTTTGTGGTGGTGATGAGGCTGATGATTGTGTGTGTGTGTGTGAACAATAGCGATAGTATGGGGGTATGTGCTGTAACAAGTCATTGCATCCACCATTTGTTTGTGATTCCATATTCTTAGTGGATGATTCCTTTGCACCACTTCGCCAACAACCCTCCAACCCATGAGTCTGGTTGGCAAGTTGTTGCAGGTGAGGGTTTTACCAGTCTGGAATGAAAATTCTAACACAATACAAAATACACAAATATTCTATGAGCTTTGTGGTAGTAATTCTTTTTTATTTTTTTTTTGTTCCCATTTCAGCTCTACAGTCTTTAGCCACCCTAGTACTGGAGAACACCCGGGTCACAGATGCTGGTATCATTCAGTATATCACTGACATCTCTATGCATCAGCCACCCACACTGAAGTGCCTAAATCTGAATAGAACATCTTGTACTCATAAGATATTTGGACCACTCACTGGTATGTTGGCATTTTCATTTTATAAGTTTTTCGAATTTTCTTTTTTTTTTCTTGAGTGAAGGTGGTACAGAGGTGTGGGTGCAGAGAGTATTTGGAATGGGTGGTGTGGAGCCTGGTGTTGCCATCCGGTTTCACCAGTCCTCAGTCAAATCGTCCAACCCATGCTAACATGGAAAGCGGACGTTAAACGATGATGATGATGATGATGATTGTTGTTGTTATTATTATCTTCTTTCAATTTTGTTTCCATTTCTTGCCGAGTGTCTTCCCAACACCTAGGGCAAAGAAACTTACTGTATACATTAGTAGGCCATCAAAATAAACATACCAGATTGTTCATTTACAAAGTCATGTGAGAGAGAAAAGGGGGAAGAAAGACAGTGAAAAAAGAAACAAATGAAAAAAAGAAAACAAAGAAAATAAAGGGGAAAAGGGAAAGAAAATTCACAGTGACAATGCGTTTCTCAATGCATGTGACATACCAGTTAGGACAATCTTTTACCTTTCCTGCACGGATGGTTAGCCACGGATCATCCTCAAATAATTTTCAGTTCCCTTTGTGATCATTCCAAGTGTTCCTACAATCACTTGTATTTCATCCTTTCGGGGTCAATAAAACAAGTACCAGTTAAGTGCTGTGGTTAATATAATCAACTTACCCGCTCCCTCAACTTGCTGGCCTTGTGCCAAAATTTGAAATCATTATTATCATTATTATTATTATTATTATTATTATTATTATTATTATTATTATTATTATTATTATTATTATCATCATCATTGTTGTTGTTGTTGTTGCTGTTATTGAGTGAGAGAGCAGTGCATGCCATCACAGTGACACTGGGGTAAAATATATGAAACCCAGTATACCCGTCATGACTACCTGTCTGATAAGGGTACACCAGGCACATGCATCACAACCACATGTGCGACATGGTGATCTCATATCAAGATTAATAACATATGACCTTGCAAGTGGGGGCGCAGCTAGAATTTTCTTCAGATCAAGTAGCCCATCCCGCTCAAAAGGTCCCTGAATAAGGGTTGTTTAAGGACGTTGAACAAAACACCCATGTTTCCAGAGGTGAATTATCCAAACTCCCCCAAATTCCTCTCTATACATGGCTATGATGCTTCCCCACTACTTCTGCTCATGATCAGAAATGCACATTTCGTCAGCCACTAAGGGACATGCTCAACTGGTTACGGTCAAACAACTGACAAGTAACTCTGTGGTATGGAGCAGAATATTTGCTGTAGCCCATCTTTTATAGCAAGACAAAACAATGTACATGATAACACTTCCAATCAGTTAAGATCAGAAGCCATGGGAACCACTGCTTGGTACTGCATCAACGCATTTATTATTATTATTATTATTATTATTATTATTATTATTATTAAGCTAGTACATGCTAATATAATTTGCAGGGATCTTATCTTGAGGTTTGGTGACAACAAGTTTCCTTAAATCTCAAGAATCTTCCTTAGGATTCATGCAGAATAGAGGATGGTACTTTCATGTAGGTTGACAATGTGATTCCAATCTCTTTCAGTCTATTATTAGCATTTTTGGTGTTGTACCAGTTCTCTTGCTAGATCCTGATATTTCTCAATTTTTTTTTCTATTTCTTTGCTATCGACTCTATGATCTTACACTGTTTATTTTGTCCTCTCTAATCATATGCAACCTTCTTGCTTCAATATTATCTTTCACTTTTTACTTGTTTCAGTCATAAGATTGCGGCCATGCTGGGGCACCGTCTTGGAAAATTTTTTAGTTGAATGAATCGGCCCCAGTACCTAGTTTTTGCTAAGCCTGGTACTTGTTCTATCAGGTCTTTTGCTGAACTGCTAAGCTACAGGAATGTAAACACACCAGCACTGGTTGTCAAGTGATGGTGTGGAATAAACACGGACACAAACACACACACACACACACGGACACACACACACACACACACACATATGACGGGCTTCTTTCAGTTTCCATCTACCAAATCCACTCACAAGGCTCTGGTTAGTCCAAGGCTATTGTAGAAGACACTCAGCCTAGGTGCTATGCAGTGGGACTGAACCCAGAACCATGTGGTTGGGAAGCAAGCCTCTTACCACACAGCCATGCCTGGTCAGTTTTTGTGGGGAAGTCCTACAATATCTTGCAATTCCTATCTTCTCTCAGCTTCTGGTTCATGTTCATACCACTTTTAGATTGTTTTGAGGCCACACACTTGGCTAACATCCTATTACACTCTTTACACAATGCTTGACTGGTCACTGGTTGTTTATTTTATCAACCCAGGAAGGACAAAAAGCAAAATCAACCATGGGAGGATTTGAACTCAGTATGCGTGGAACCAAAGGAAATACTTGTGCTACATTTAAGACTGTGTCAGTAAGGAAAGAGAATTTCCAGAAAATCAATATTTAAAAAATCCATGGTACTCAAATAAAAAACTATGGACAAAATGAAAAATGTATTAAAATTCTTGTTTACCACTTAAAGATGACACACCTCAGAAGAAACATAACATTTTTTCCCTTCCATTTTTGTCTAGTTTTTAATTTTCTCATTCCCTTCTCTCACCACCCATACTTCTGTCTTAATGAAGGACTACTGCCTGTTTATTATTGAACTACTTGGATATGGCAACGTGTATAGTGTGTCCATGTGCTGTGAATTTGTGTATGTTTATGTGCATTTATGTGTGTCTGTGTGTGTGTGTGTGTGAGTGAGAGAGAGAGAGAGAGAGAGAAATAGAATACAAGAATCAAGCCAATGCATTGAAACAACTGTAATGGTGGTAGTGAGTATAGTAGTGCCTATGATGATATCCTCATAATGTTGTTGTTGGTGATGATGATTACTGCAATGTAAGAGCCACTGCTGCTGTTTCCATAGTCAATGAGAAAAGTTGAGAAGAAAAGGAAGAACAATATTTTCTAGTTTAACTTAAGAAAGTCTATATTTAGGAATGACTGTGTGGTTAAGAAACTCATTTTAGAACCACCTGGTTTTAGGCTAGTGTCTTCCCTTATAGTCTTGGAACGACCAATATGAGTAAATTTAGTAGATGGACACTGTGTGGAAGCCCATCATCTCTCTCTCTCTCTCTCCTTCTCTCTCTATCTCTCTCTCCTTCTCTCTCTCTCTCTCTCTCTCCTCTCTCTCTCCTTCTCTCTCTCCTCTCTCTCTCCTTCTCTCTCTCTCCTCTCTCTCTCCTTCTCTCTCTCTCTCTCTCCTTCTCTCTCTCTCCTTCTCTCTCTCTCTCTCCTTCTCTCTCTCTCTCTCTCTCTCCTTCTCTCTCTCTCTCTCTCCTTCTCTCTCTCTCTCCTTCTCTCTCTCTCTCTCTCTCTCTCTCTCTCTCTCTCTCTACACTTGTGCCCGTGACATGTGTAAGGATTTTCGAGCGAGATCGTTGCCAGTGCCCCTGGACTGGCTCTTGTGCGGGTGGCACATAAAATACACCATTTTGAGCGTGGCCATTGCCAGTACCCGCCTGACTGGTCTTCGTGCGGGTGACACGTAAAAGCACCCACTACACTCTGAGTGGTTGGCGTTAGGAAAGGCATCCAGCTGTAGAAACTCTGCCAAATCAGATTGGAGCCTGGTGTAGCCATCTGGTTTCACCAGTCTTCATTCAAATCGTCCAACCCATGCTAGCATGGAAAGCGGACGTTAAACGATGATGATGATGATATAAAGTAACAAACTAAGGAAAGGAATTCCTTCAAAGGGGTGTGTAAAATATCCAATTCACTGGTATGTCAGTTGAATACCACATAAATATGGGTATAATGCAAATTACAAACAATAAATTAAATAGAGAGATTCAATTGACAATCCAATAATTTATTTATGTTATAACATAATATACTATGAATAGAATATAACATAAAAAATCATTAAAAAATCAAAATAGTCAACTATTTATTTCGACTTATATACATTATTTTATTTATAAACAATACATATCCATTTATATAAGTCTTTTCAAAGCTTTGGTTTATAGATAGACAAAATTCCATGTGAAAGGACAGCTGGATTATAAAAATTGAAATTTCTTTTTTCGATCCAGCCATCCTTTCACACAGAATTTTGTCTATCTGTAAACCAAAGCTCTAAAGAGACTTATATAAGTGGTTATGTATTGTTTATAAATATCAGATAATGTATATAAGTCGAAACAAATTGTTTCTATTTTGGTTTTCTATTGTTTTTTTTTTATATTATATTGTATTTATATTATATTATATTATAACAAATTATTGGATTGTCAATTGAACCTCTCTATTTAATTTATTATTTACACACACACACACACACATATACAGGGTGCGATGGGTAAATTGTCACTATTTTATACTTTTCATTTTGTGCATGCACATTGTTTTTGATTTTGTTGACTATACAGTATAGTAGGATCAGTTGGGCACTGACTGTGAGAAAAACTGCACCATTATGCAGTTCACTCTACAAGAAATTTGGAAACAACATGCTGTACTGCTTGGCATTTCACAATATTTGGGTGTCAATCTGAAGACAGTGCAATCTGAAGACAGTGCAATCTGAGGACATGTACCAAGAGTGATAAAAATCAAACATCCAGTCAACATCATGGTGTTTGGAGTGAGCACTAGTGAAGGTGATGTTATGCCTCCATTTGTCTTCCCACACGGCCTCAGACTCAATACGGAGGCCTACATCAAATGCCTGGTGGAGGTAGTGCTACCCTGGGTGAAGAGGGTGGCTGCTGGAAGACCCTATGTCTGCCAACAGGACCCTGCACCATGCCACACAAGCAGGAGAACCCAGACATAGCTGTCAGACAATTTCTGCAACCACATCACCCCTAACATCTGGCCACCTAACTCCCCAGATTGCAACCCCCTTGATTATTGTGTGGGGTGCAGTTGAGTGAGAGACCAACAAAACTCCTTGTAACACCAAAGGATTATGGCAGCATTCAACAACTTAAACAAGGAGACCATCCAGAAGAGTTGTAGGAGGTTCTGAAGTCATCTGGAGGCTGTGGTTGAAGCCAATGGCGATTTTATTGAATAAATTTACTCTTTAGTATTTCAAGATATTTTAATGCAATTTTTGGTAAACATATTTGTTAAAATGAGATGTCAGTGTTATTTTCATTTTTGCATCATTTAGACAACAATTTATTCACCACACCTTGTATATATATATATATGTATATGTGTGTGTGTGTATATATATATATATATATATATATATACATATATATATATATATAAGAAATTAGAATGAGAAAGGAATAGTCCTGTGTGACTTTAAGCCTGTGTTTGTTTCGCATGTCATGGTTTGATAACCAGTGCTGGTTTGTTTACGTTCCTGTAACTTAGGGGCTTGGCAAAAGAGATTGGTGGAATATGTAAAAAAACAAAAGGATATAAGGTCCTTCCCGAGCCATAAGCTCATAAAGTTAGTTTGCCGGAGTCTGTGGTGTACATGTTTCCCACCCTGGATGGGATGCTGGTCCATTGCGAGATTACTCATTTTTGCCAGCCAAGTGGACTGGGGCAATGAGAAATAAATTGTTTTGCTGAAGGACACAATTCATTGCCCAATTCAGGGATTGAAACCACAATCTTACAAATACGAATGCAACACACTAACCACTAAGCCTTGTGCCGCCACAAAAGAATAACCACTAGACATGAAAAAATAAGGACTAGGGTTAATCTGTGCAACTAAAACCCTTCAAAGTGGTGCTTCAGCATGGCCACAGTCCAGTGACTGAAACAAGTCATAATAACAAAATATTATAACAAGAGCACTCAGAGTACGCAAACCTCCACCAAGACAACACCAACATCCTCTCAACAATTAGCCAGAGATGATTTTTAAAATGACAATATCTGAAATAAACTCAACTGCTCTCTTAAACAAGAAAACTAAAAGTGAACCTGGCCACTCTCAAAAATTAAGTAAAAAAAAAAAACGAAAAATAATCCAGAATCCTTGTCTGGTACCCGATCAATCCCAGAATCTAATCAATCATCCCTGAAAGTTTCATTTGAATCCATCCAGTGGTTCTTGAGATGTCTTGTCCACAAACAAACAAACAAACACAACTGAAAACAATACCTCCACCTTCGCTAAGGCAGAGGTAATAATAATCCTTTCTGCTATAGGCACGAAACCTGAAATTTAGGGAAGGGGAATAATTAATTATGTTGACACCAGTACTCAACTGGTGCTTATTTTATCAGTAATGAAAGGATGAAATGTAAAGTCGACCTTGGCAGAATTTGGACTCAGAACATGAAGATGCTGTGAAACATTTTGCCCAGCGTAGTAACGATTCTGCCAGCTTTCTGCCATAATAATAATGATAATAATAATAATAATAATAATAATAATAATAATACTTTCTATTATAGGCACAAAACCTGAATAATGATAAAAATTGTTTAAAATTTTTGGCATATCTATCTATCTATCTATCTATCTATCTATCTATCTATCTATCTATCTATCTATCTATCTATCTAATTAATTCAATAATAGGATAAAATCTTTTACAAAAATTTTATCAAGAAGCTAGCGTGAAAAAACTCATAAGGGAAAAAAAACCCCATCATTTTTTATTTCCAAGAATATATTTATTTATTTATATTTATATAAGGGCATTACTACAGAATAATGCCACACACTAGACTTCCCAAATAAACACATTTTTACCGAATGCGAGGCAAACCAACTCATAAAAAAAACCTTTTAAAAACGAACTCAACTATATATCGAATGATTTCACAATTATTAGAATAATATATAAAAATAGTACCATACTATACTGATGATCGGAAGTTAGATATTATTCTAATAACTGTGAAATTGTTCGATATATTGTTGAGTTCATTTTTAAAAGGTTGGTTTTTTTTTATGAGTTGCTTTTCCTTGCATTTGGTAAAAATGTGTTTATTATGGAAGTCTAGTGTGTGGCATTATTCTGTAGTAATGCCCTTATATAAATATCTATCTATCTATATATATATATGTATATATGTGTGTGTGTGTGTGTGTGTGTATATATATATATATATATATATATATATATACATACATACATACATACATACATACATACACACACACATACACACAACGGGTTTCTTTCAGTTTCCGTCAACCAAATAAGTTCACAAGTCTTTGGTTAGCCCAAGGCTATAGTAGAAGACATTTAACGAAGGTACCACACAGTGGTACTGAAACAGGAACCATGTAGTTGGGAAACAAACTTCTTACTACACATCTGTGCTTGTGCCTATGTCCACCTCTGTAACACTCTGCGTTTATAAATCTCGCCATACAAATATCCTATTATGTTCAAAGTTTCTCTCTTTCTTTGCTCTTTTTTCAGAATTACCAAAGCTAAAAGTGTTATTACTGGAACAGACAATGGTAAGGTTTGCTTCTTTTCTTGTTTGCTGATTGAAATCCTAGAATTGCACCTTCTGCCCTTATATTTATTGTTTGCTACTCTCCTGCACTGCTTTTATCTCTTTCACTTATTTCAGAAATTAGACTGGGGCACTACCTTGAATCTTTAGTTGAACAAATCAAGCCCAGTACTTATTTTTTGTTTAAGCATGGTACTTATTCTATCAGCCTCTTTGTTGAACTGCTACGTTACGGGGAGATGTAAACACACCAGTACTAGTTACCAAGTGGTGGTGGGAGACAAACAAATGCAAAGGCACACATGTGCACATACATGTGCATACACACACACACTCACACACAAATATACGACCAGCTTCTTTCAGTCTCCATCTACTAAATCCACTCACAAGGCTTTGGTTGGTTCAAGGCTACAGTAGAGGACTCTTGCCCAAGGTACCATACAGTGGGATTGAACCCAGAACCATGTGGTTGGGAAGCAAACATTTTACCACACAGCTATGCCTGCATCTATAGAAGTTGTTCTTTTTTTTCCTTGTTATCACATGTCATAGGTGCAGTGTTCTTCTTTTATAAACTTCTAAGTTTCTGTATATCCACAGGCAACTCCTACTTGCACATACATGCTCACACACACACAGACCAGCTTTTGCTGGAACTCATACCAGTTATATCTTCTACACATATTTACTATACCTTCTACATACACCCCTATTTTGCTTCTACACTCATTTGCTATCATTTCTATAATCTGCTATAACTTCTAGCACTTGCTATAATTTTAACACACACTTGCTATAGATTCTACACACATACATAAACACACACACGCACACAAGTGCACCTTCTATAGTCTTTATACACATCTATTTCAGCTTCAACAAATGCTTCCTATGCGTTTTACATACATCATCTACAGTTTATCCACCCACAACACCCTGTATATTCTACACACATACCTGCTCTTAGTTTCTACATTCTACAGTCTCTACATGCACCTCCTGTACCTTCTACACATTCCTTTTGTAACTTCCTCACACACACACTTGTAGTTTTTATACACATGTATAAAAAAAAAATCTCGAATTATGGAGGGAACCTGTGGAAGAAGTAGACCCAGGAAGTCATGAGATGAGGTGGTGAAATATGATCTTCGGTTGTTGAGTCTCACGGAGGCAGTGACAAGTGACTAAAACTTTTGACGATTTGTTATGCTTAAGAAATTTCAAGATAAGTGAAATCATAGTTGTGGCCTGTACCAGTGACGTGTTAAAGGCACCCATGTTAGTGACTCATAAAAGGCACCTGTGCTGGTGACACATAAAGGCATCCTTGCTGGTTGCACATAAAAGGCACCCGTGCCATTGACATGTAAAAGACTCCCATGCCAGTGACATGTAAATGGCACTTGGTACACTCTGTGGTGTGGTTGGCGTTAGGAAGAGCATCCAGCTGTAGAAACAGAGTCAAAGCAGATTGGAACCTTGTGCAGCTCTCCAGCTTACCAGCTCCAGTCAAATCATCCAACCCATTCCAGCATGGAAAATGGGTGTTAAATGATCATGATGATAATGATGATAATGCATGTTAGAGTTTCATTCACACATGGGGGATTGTCTAGATATACACTTACATTTGCTTACCATTTGCCTGATGGCTTATTCAAACAGTAAAGAAAAACTTGCTTTTTTTTCTTATTTATTTTGTTTTGTCTCTTCACCTTATTGCCATCTCTTTGTTATCTTTAAATTTGTTTATCTGACCTTTGGACACATCAGATTTCTACTCCCAGAAAATTAAAACATTTATTTGTAATTTTACTTGCACACACTTTGATTTAATGAAGCTTTCTGTCTTTTTCTCAAATTAAACATCATGGTTTATGTGCCTATCCTCACCTATGATTATGAATTTTGGGTGATGACCAAAAGAATGATTGTGAATATAAGTGTTGCTCCAAAGGACCTTTGAAGAACCATTACTTGACATGGTGTATAACTCGAAGATCAGTGGTTGGGAAGTAAACTTCTTACCACATGTCTGTGCTTAGAAATTGTTAATGAGCTTAAGTTTTCTGATAAAAATTGCTTCTCAGTATCCATTAACCTTTATGGTTAGATTTAGCATTGTCCTTGCACCTCAATAAAAAATTACCCTGTATGATAAGATTTAACATCAACTTTTTACATAGATTTTACACAATTTACTTCACTGTGAAATATAAACAAAGTGGGTACACTACAAATTTCAACTTTTTATGGGTTTTAATAAGAAATTGATGTGACTACTTTCTAGTCTTGTTAAACTGTCACTGGAGGAAAGGTTCCCATCTTCTGTCCATGAAGAACTTGGTTGATTGTGGCTGTTTACATTGTTTATGAACTCAAACAAAGCTTAAAAGAGCCATCTAATTTGCATAACAATGCATTCACTATCAGCTTACATTAATTAATAGTGTACTACATAGTGTGTTTTGAATAATTTGTATAGTTTCTGGTTTTGTTAGTCTTTCATCTGAGAAAGATTAGCCATTTGTTATCGAAAATGAAACTTGTAGTTTGTGGCTATTTATATTGCGTACACAACCAGAGAAAGCTTAATACACTATGAGACAAGGCTGAATTGCATTTTCACAAAGACAGATTATAACTTATTATTAATGTCCTACAGAGTGCTTTTGGATAATTTTGATAGTTTCTGGTTTTATTCAGTCTTCATCAGAGAAGAATTTGTTATCTGTCCACAGAGAAGCACTAATATGCAATGTCACACTGACCTAACCCTTTAGCGTTCAAAGTGTTCTTTCAAATGTAATGTTTGTTTATTCACATTGTTTTAAATTAATCATGCATTATCTTGTAGCTTTGAGATTTTGATGATGTGATCGTATATTTTTAGAATGATACGTTGGGCTAGATATGATAGGCCAGATCTAGTTGGCTTGAACATAAAACAGTTAGAAGATTTGAACCAGACAGGGCTGGTTTAAATGCAAAAGGGTTAAACTGGAATATTTTCTAATTATGTTGTTTTAATTTGTCAAACCAGTGAATTATTTTCACATAAAATACTATATTTATTAGCTGTTCTAAGGTCTTGGCAGTTGTAAGTAGGCTGTACTTTGTTGTGCAGGCCTGACAAGATGAAATCATCTCTGGAGTTATCGTAGCTAGTAAAGGTGAAACACACTCTCTACACTGTGTGTGTATCTGTTTTCGATTGATTGGAATTTAGAGATCTGTTTTCTCTGCTTCTTTTGTAAATAAATTTCATTAACACTACTGAATTTTCATCTCAGTATAGTTATATACTCAACTGATCAAAATTTTTTTGGCATATCGTCTTAGATGACTGTGTTCTTCATGTAGAACATACCCTTAGGAAATTTTCTAATGTCGATATATGTATATACATATGTGTGTGTGCATGTGGCTGTTTAGGTTTATATGCAAGTATATTTGTTTATATACATGTTAGAGTGTGTACACAGACACACACACATATTAAGCCTTTATCATTTTCTTTTTATTAAAATTTCCCTTTAAATCAGCCTTGAAACTTTCTGAATCTATTTTGTTTTTATAATGTAGAACTTAGAACATGTAATATTTTCTCATTACATGTTTTAACTTGGCATTAAAGTGTATCAAATAAAGAATTTCTGATTTTCAGATTTGTTTTTTTCTAAGTATTCAGATGTGTACACACACACACACACACACACACATGCACATGCATGCGTACACATGCACACATGCACACGCGCGCGTGCACACACACACAAACAAGTAGATAGATAGCTAGCTAGATAGATAGATAGATAGACACAGAAAAAACAGCTGAAGATATATATATATAGATAAATAGATAAATAGCTAGGTAGACAGATACATATATATTATACATACATACATATATATATATATAGTATATATAAAATATTCTATAATTGTATACATAATTATAATAAGGGGTCAGCTAATTGCCTTATTATAATTATGTATAGAATTATAGAATATTTTGTATAATTTACCTAAAAGGTTTTTAACATACTGACTACTTGGTAAAATTATTATTATTAATAATCTTACCATATATTATTATTAAAATTATATGATATATATATATATATATATATATATATGTATGTATGTAAACATGTATATATATATATATGCATGCATACATATTATATATATATATACATTTATTTG
>NC_142928.1:122489289-122491789 GCF_046866305.1 Octopus bimaculoides
TTCTCATATGGGTTTAACTAGAACTGGTAAGCCATAGAGCTATAACAAGCTAGTTTTGCTTGATCCCTACTGCTAGATGCCCTTTCTAACACCAACCACTCTTAGAGTATAACGGGTACCTTTTATGTGGCACTGGCACTGACTGCAACTGTGATTTCACTCGGCTTGACGTGTCTTTTCAAGTACAGCAAATCTCCAAAGGTCTCAATTACTTGTCATTGCCTCTGTGAGATCCAACATCCAAAGATCATGCTTCACCATCTCGTACCATGTCTTTCTGGGTCTACCTCTTCCACAGGTTCCCTCCACAGTTAGAGATCGGCACTTCTTCATGCAGCTGTTCTCATCCTTATGCATCATATAACCATACCCTTGCACTCTTCTCTCTTGCACACTACCTTTTATATCCAATTTTTCTCTTAAGACGCTTACACTCTGTCATACATGCACACTGACATTTCTTTCAGGCCTTCACATGTCCACTGCTGTCAGAGCCCATGTTTCACAGCTGTGTAGATGGCTTCTTGCACACAGGCATCTTACAATCTGCCTTTCACTCTGACGGAGAAGCCCTTTGTTACCAAGAAAGGTAGAAGCTCTCTGAACTTTGCCCAGCCTATTCTTATAAAGTTTTATCAGAAACATCAGAACACTTAAACATGGGCTCCACTGGTTGTACGCAATAAAGAGATACAATACATTGTGGAAGTTGTAAAGATAATTTATGGACATTCTGTATTTCATGGTGCTAGATGGCTGAATTAATAGAATGCCCAATTAAATGTCTTGCTGTATTTAGCGCATCTCTCTATGTAGTGCAGTATTCCTCAACCGTTTTCACAAATGGACCCCTTTTGATTCCTATTTTACTCCACTGGACCCTCACAACCATTCAGTGTTTGGAAAAAAAACCCTATTATATTTTTATAATTGTATAATATCAGGAATTGTATAAAAATATTTTTAAAACCTTTTATTTATTGCAGAAGTATAATCAATTTATTGCACATAGATTTTAACTACAAAATCTTATATGGACCCCAAGGGCCATAGAGACCTCACTCGAGAACCACTGATGCAGTGAATTCAGATTGCAGTGGTGGTGGTGGTGGGGGGGGGGGAGAATTTTAACTTCTATTTATCTGTGGTCAATAAAATAAGTAACAATTAAGTACTGAATTGCTTCAACTGAATCTACCCTCATGGCCTGGTGTCTATGTTACATAATCATTATTCATAATTTTTATTCTTTAAATTTTGTGTATTTATATCAGTTCAGTTAACTTGTTGAATACAAAAGTATTTAAAGGTTTCAATGACATTTACCAAAATAGAAGTGCTTGTCTGATTGATTTGAAACTTGTTTATTGTGTGTGTGTGTGACAGACAATAAACTTGATCTATTCTGTTACAGGTGAGCAGTCTTGCAGGCGTGGAGGAGCTGACACAATTGATAACATTGAACATCTCTCACACAAAGGTTGATACAGACTCTATCAGGTTTTTGAGTGATCATCAGAATCTCAAGTACCTCAGTTTGGCGCACACAAACAATATTCAGGGAGACCAGGCACTCCAGTATGTTAAATGTAAGTGGAAACTTGTATAATTAAAAAATACCACATAAAAGGTACAAATCTCTTCTGTTTGTATAGACAAAAAAAGTTAATCCATGGCTGTGTGGTTAAGAGCCCAAAATGAAACACAGGTGAGTGGTGGTCTTCAAATCCATCTAAAAGGATATCAGTCCCAAATTAGCACTGACCTGGACTGCAAACAAACCATCCAACACATACCAGCACAGAAAAAGATAATAATAATAATAATAATAATAATAATAATAATAAACATGGCGATGATGAGGAGTTGTACCCTATCTTTCCATACTTCCAGACACTAGCATATAAGTATATAATCCTTTATTTTATTGACTCTATTAAATTTTTTTATACGTATTTATATATATTCTTATGCATGTTAACTTGTATTTCTTACATCACTTGAGGATTTCAGCTGTTTTCTTTAACAATATATTATGTATCTGTATTTATATTTTTCACAAAGCTGCCTATTTCTGTCAGGCACTCCCAACCATCACTACTACAGCATATCTTGTTATGTAAATATACTTACAATTGCACATATTTTAACTTTTAACCATTTCTATTTCTTTATTCCTTCTGATCCAAGTGTTCAGATTAGTTACCTTATTTAGAATTTCATTCTGCTGTAATTTTAAGGCTGACAATTTTATATCTTGTTTTTCTTCATTTTTCTCACTTAACTGTCCAATATACATATGCTCAGTGAACATGAATATACGCATAAAATTTTTAGATTGGTATGCAGTTGTTTTTAGATACTAGCATCTAAATTTAAATTTTAATAAGATTAGTTCCATATTTGAATGAATGAATTCATGTTTGTCTTGACACTTAAGTCGTTGCACCATACATGAGAACTTACTTATCAAAGTAAAGTTAAATTGATCTGTTATATA
>NC_142928.1:122496789-122536789 GCF_046866305.1 Octopus bimaculoides
TGTCTTGATATGAGATCACCATATTACACCTATTTGTGATCCTGTGCCTGGTGTACCCTTATTAGAAGGATAGTCATGATGGGTATATTGGGCTTCATATATTTAATATCCCAGTGTCACTTTGACATTAATTTCTCTCTCACTCAATAATAACAATAATAATAATTATTATTTGTACTCTAGGCACAAGGCCTTGAAAATTTTGGGGTTAAGTAGGCGCTAGTCGATTACATCGACCCCAGTGCATTACTGATACTTATTTGATCAACCCTGAAAGGATGAAAGGCAAAGTTGACCTTGGCGGAATTTGAACTCAGAACATAAAGCAAGACAAAATGCTGCCAAGCTTTTTGCCCGGTGTGCTAACAATTCTGCCAGCTCACCTCATTATCACTTTCATTAATAATAATAATTATTATTATTATTTCAAATTCTTGTCACAATTACATCAATCCCAGTGCATAACTGGTATTTATTTAATCGACCCTGAAAGGATGAAAGACAAAGTCGACCTCGGCGGAATTTGAACTCAGAACGTCATGGCAGGCGAAATACCACTAAGCATTTGACTCGGTGTGCTAACAATTCTGCCAGCTCACCTTACTATTATTATTATTAATAACAATAACAATAATAGTAATAATAGTAATAATAATGATGATGATGAAAATGATGACTATTATTAGGCCTCGTCCCTATAATAGAAAATTATTATTATTATTATTATTATTATTATTATTATTATTATTATTATTATTATTATTATTATTATTATTATTATTATTATTTTTATTAGTGTTTTGGATGTACTAATTGCCAATCACTTCAGCAGTATGATGATAATGTCATGAGTAGCAGCAGCTGCCAAGTGACAACAATATGCAGTTGTATGTTACTGTATTTTGAGAGATATTCTTTACTTCTTTGAAGTAATATGATTTTAATGTTAGTAGTTTAGGAAATAGTTTCGGAATGAGCATCATATGACAGAAGCATACATAAATTTGCAGTTGCTTCCCATTATTTTGTAGGTTTGCTTTGTTTTTTTTTTTTCTTTTATCATTTCCTTTTTATTATTTGTAGGGAAAACATGATTTGTGAAACAAGATATTTCAGTTTTGTTAATAGCTATCACTTTGCATTACAAATACAAATAATGTTGTCAAGTGTGTGTATGTGTGTGTATATGGCTAGGCACACGCATTGCTGTGTTGTTTAGAAATTTACTTTTCAATCACATGGTTTCAGGTTCAGTCATACTGTGTGGCACTTTATTCTTTTCATGGTTGGTGTTAGGAATGGCATCCAGGCTTAAAAACAGACAGCGAAGCCTAGTGTAGTCTTCTGCCTAGCCAGTCCCTGTCAAGCCATCCAACTCATACCAGCATGGAAAACGGATGTTGCTGTTGATGATGACGATGAATAGTTTAATCTGGATTTCCATGATCAGAGTTTAACCCTTTAGTATTCAGATTACTCTATCAAGTGTAATGCTTATTTATTCACATTGATTTGAATTAGTCATGCATTATCTTGTAGCTTTGAGATCTGAATGATGTGATTGTTTATTTTTAGAATAATATTGTAGCATAAGTGTGAGTTGACAATAAAATAGGTAAAATATTTGGGCTGGATATGGATGGTTTGAATGCTAAGGGTTTAACCTATTTTCCATGGCATGTAAGTGACTGAACTCACAATTGTCCCTGCTGAGTCAGGCACCAGTCCATCTCAGGGTTTATTTCCCAGCTATTGCTGAAAACCATTTACATCTGAATGGGTTGGAGCAAAGTGAAATGAGGTGCTCAAGAACACCCCACACTACTTGATCTGCAAATCAAAACCATGATCGTAAGATCTTGAGTGCAACAGCCTAACCACAAAGCCACTCGTCTTTGTGTGGCACCATGGGCAACAGTATTCAACTATAGCCCATTGCAGACCAAAGCCTTGTGAGGCACTGTTTTCTGACTGAATGCTCTTCCTGTTGCCAATAATATTAATCACTTATTATATCACTCAAGGATACTATGTAGCTATTCTAAATCCCAGACACAAAATACATACTACCATTAAATGGCAGTAGGAGCTAACAATTTTGAAAGGAATTTGCAATATGAAGTTTGTTATTAAATGTTCAAGAAAATTACAGGAATTTATTTGAGAGCTAATTGGATGCCAAAAAACAAAGAGAAAAGTCCCCATTGGTGCAAGCATGGTTTTAAGAAAGTTGCTTCCCAACAATATGGTTCTGGGTTCAGACCCATTGTTTGGCACCTTGGGCAAGTGCCTTCTACTATAGCCTCAGGCTAACCAAAAGCTTTTTGAGTGGATTTAGTAGATGGAAACTGATAAAAGCCTATCATATATATGTATGTGTGTGTGTGTGTGTTCATACACCACCATCACCACTTGACAACCAGTGCTAGTGTGTTTACATCCCCGTAACTTTACAGCTTGGCAAAAGAGACTGATAGAATAAGTACCAGGCTTAAGAAGAAAAATAAGTACTGGGATCAATTCATTTGACTAAAAATGTATTCTTCAAGGTGGTGCCCCAGCATGGCCACAGTTTAATGACTGAAACAAGTAAAAGATTAAAAAAAAAAAAGAACTAGATGAAACATTTGATATTCATGTTATATTTTCCATTTGGTTCATATATTTAATCTTCAGAGCAAGACTAAGTATAATAACATACACAGATCAGTATATTCTTTGTAATAACAGGCAGAGTTGTCTTGGGAAGAGAAATAGTGCAAGAAATGAGTTTTTTTTTCTTTTTCTTTTTTTTTTGAGAGAGGGAGAGAGAGAGAGAGAGAGAGAGACTTAGTTTCTACTGAAATAAACAACCAAACAGTTAATATGGAAATTTAAGAGTATAAACATATTGGAATATGAAAGTATTGGAATAATTTCTACCTTCCAGACACAAACAAACATCTATTTCAATCATTACAAAAAATACCAGAACTCCTCCAGGTATTACACTATACTACTCTGACTATATTATTTGGGGTACCAAAAAGTAATGTTGCATGTCATGTAACATTGAAATCTACATAAAACATATTGTAAATATATCTATGTATTCAAAATATAATCCCCATTATTAGCTCTAGTATTTATCCCCACCTCCAAACCAGTTTTCTGATTTCTTGGGCAAAAAAAAAATCATGTTCTTTAGATGAGAAATATGTTTAGTGGGTTGATTCAGCATCATCCCTACTTCTAAATGTTTTTCTACAGGTAAAGTGTTCAAGTAACCTGAATAAGTAAAAATCTGATAGTGTTGGGAAGCTCCACCTGTTGAGGTGGAGCTTCCCAGCCTAATGGATTTATCTTTTCTTGGGTTATCTTATTTGAACATGCTGCTTAATTTTTGGTGGACAGCTCATTAGACCCACTTCCCTTCTCTATACATTTTCTCAATCTGCTTGAGATGGTCTTGCACAGTGGAGCAAGGTTTATTAAGCCTCTGATGTAAGTCCCTGATACTTTGACAGGGATCTTCTTGTGGTATAACATAAGAGTGTTTGCTTGAAAATAAATGATCTTTTGGTACTCTTAATATTACACTATAATTCACTATCCTGTGTCACATAACACTATCATAATTCCTTGCACTACATGGTCCTGTAATATAGTAAGCTACACTATTTTTTACCTTTTATCTTTTACACCTGTCATTTGACTGTGGCCATGCTGGGGTACCACCTTCAAGGGTTTCAGTTGAACAAATTGATCCCAGGACTTCTTTATTTTTGTTAGCCTAGTACTTATTTTATCAGTCCCTTTTGCTGAACCACCAATTTTCAGTGACACGAGCACACTTCTTGTCAAGCAATGGTGGGGGACAAATAGACAGAAATACACACACACACACACACACACACATACACGGGCTTCTTTCAGTTTCTGCCTACCAAATCCACTCACAAGGCTTTGGTCGAGCTGAGGTTATAGTTGAAGACACATGCCCAAGGTGTCCACATCGCTATGATGCTCCCCCATTCTGCTTGGGATCAGAGATGCACATATCATCAGCCACTGAGGAACATGCACAACTGGTTAAGGTCAAGCAACTAACAAGCAAATCTGTAGTATTGAGCAGTTATTATTATTATTACTAGCAGAACCTGTGAATATTTTACAGAATTAATAGTAAACCTATTGGGTTATTCCTGGAAACTTTATTCAAAAACCCTGAAAGCATAGCCTGTGTTGTGTCTGTATGGAAAGATAGTCACTCATCTTCTATTCATTGAAAAGTGAGAGAAATTGGAATACGATGATTACTTAATGGACATTTTATATATACTTAATATACTTGATGCACAATTTTATAGACTTAATATGCAGCACTCGTAAAATAAATATTCAGTCTTATTTTTCCATTTTTGCCATAAAGAGGAAAAATTGGATTTAAAAATTTACATGGTCATACTTTCATATCTAGTAATCAAAAATTGCGTAGTAAAAAAAAAAAAAATTTATATGTAAAAAAGAGCTGAACAGCGGAATATCTCCAGAGAAGTATCCCCCCCCCTCCATCAGGCAAGTTTTTTGATCGTTAACTTCTTACATTTTAAGGGAGCCATTTTAAGGGAACAAGGCTACCAATGAATCCATTGGTAGCCTAGTTAAGCCACAAATAAGGAATACTTATCCACCAATCAAGTAGTGATCGTTTATTCTCACTGTTCAGTAATCATGTATATATATATGTGTGTGTGTGTGTGTGTGTGTGTGTGTGTGTATGTCTGTCTTTGTGTCTTGTTTGTTCCCTACTGCTGCTTGACAACTGTTGCTGGTGTGTGTATGTCCTTATAACTTAGTAGAGAGAGAGAGACTGATAGAATAAGTATCAGGCTTAAAATAAATTAGTAAGTACTGGTGTTGATTCATTTAACCAAAATTCTTCAAGGTGGTGCCCCAGCATGGCCACAGTCTGATGACTGGAACAAATGATAAAAAATACACAGCCAGAACATCTTTTGATCTAAGGTGATCTGTGACATGACAACTTCAACAACAACGAGAAATAAAATATTTTAATTTAGTTATAATTTTAATTTTGGTATTTTACTCTTTTGTGTTAAAATTATTCTTTCCTTCTTGCAGAGGTGCCATTAACAACCCTTGATTTAACCAATTACATCAATGTAGGAGATACTGGGATGACTGGTGTCGGCAAAATACACAGGTCAGCAACTGTAATTTTTTTTTATAATCCACTTACCTACTTCTGTTTTTTTAGGTAGCAGGAAATTGTTGTTTATACTAAATTTATATTTGAGTGGCATTCATACTACTGCATTACTGTTTGGACTAATTTCCATAAACAATATCATCATCATCATTTAGCATCCATTTTCTAGGTTGGCATGGAGTGCAAGGCTTGACAGGAACAGACAAGGCCAGCGACTGCTCCACATTCCATAGCCTGTTTTGGCTTGGTTTCTATGACTGGATGCCCTTCCTCTTTCTCTCTCTTGTAATTGCAAGTCCAGAAAGTAATAAACACTGAGTATCATAGTTTCACCATAACTATGTATAAATTAGCAGTAATACTGAATCATAGTCATTTAATTGCTTATATAATATTGCTTTACTAGATACCATACTATGCCCACTAGTATCAGTGATATGATAGAAAATGTCTCCTGTCTACATATGAAATTGTGTGCATGAAAAGAAAAAAGGAGCAAACAAATGAAGTCAATGCAAAGAAGGGAGTCTGTTTAGTCTTGTCTGAATAAAACAACCTCTTTAGTACTCATAGTACTGGTTAAAACAGGGGTTCTCAAACTAGGATATGGAAATCTGAGATCTGTAAAAATATTGGAATTTCAAATTAATCAAAACAACTATTTTTCAATGGTGCATCCTCAGATTTAGTAAAGTGTATTTATGAAACAAACTTTGTCAAGCATGTTGTTTAAAAGTCATCACTCCCAAATGCATTGTCTGGCTTATGCTATACATAAAAATGATATCTACTATTGTCTGTTTTATGGTTTCCAGTTATTTTGCAATGTATTCTTGACAAGGTTGTCAATCTTACCTGACATAATGAATGGGTATGTTGGAAGAAAAAATAAGAAACCTCTCCAAATCAAAAGATAGTGACAATATATGACAGAGGGGACTCTTCAGTCTGGCTAAGGACAAAACAACCAGTCTGGTGCTGATGTTATGATAAAATAAAGTTTGTAAAGTGGTTGGTAACAGGAAGATCTTCTAGCCATAGAAAGCACACTATACTCACTAGTGGGACATGTTACACACTTGTCTAAGAGGGTAGTAAATCTGAATTAGAACTGACTCAGATTGTCACAACTTATCTAACTCAAGCTTGCATGAAAAATTAGGTGTAAAATAATAATAATAATAATGATGATAATAATAATAATGATAATAATAATGATGATAATAATCTTATAATAATTCTGCTTGTCATTCGTTACTTAGTCTGTTGGTAGCACTTTCATGGGATTAGAGAAAAAGAGGGAGAAAGAAAAGAGGGTGAGAATAAAAAGGATAAGGCAGGTAGATAATAGCAGGTAGAAAGAGAGAGGAAGAAAGAGAGGAAGAGAAAAAAGACAGAGTAAGAAGTGTCCCATGACATGTGGTAGGGAGGGGGAACGTAATATTAATTACATGGTTAAGAAAGTTAGTTGAAGGTAGTGATATAGAGGAGTGTTAGGAATACAATTTTAGCAAAGGGGTGATGTTCTGATAATGAGATTAAAGAAAGGTAGAGAGAGAGAGGGGAGAGAGAGGAAGAGAGAGATGATGGTGGTGGTGGTAACAATGGTGAGTGCTTAGTGAAAAGTAAAATTTTTTCCATTGAACTAAGTTTTTTATATCACTTATCACTTAACGTCTGCATATCCCCAACTTGCCATCCACTTTGGAAAGAAACCAGTTTCCTGTTCGCCTGCCATATGCAATGGCTATCAATAAATCATAAGGGCAAACATTTGACAAAGTGGAGTTATTCTTGCCTGGACCTGTATTCAGCCAGGGTCAGCTATATGTTGCATTCTTAAGAGCTCACAAATTATCTGCTGTGAAAGTTAAAGTTATCAACACTGACATACAAGAGAAAAGAAGAAGGAGACCTTACATGAAGAACATAGTCTGAAAAGCAGTATTGGACTCAAAAGTGTATGCAAATTGAAATGTGTATTGGCTCTGAACCATTGCCTTGGCTTATAAGTTATCACTGATGTGGTTTTCAGAGTATGCAATGTTGCATTAAATTTTTACCCCCGTAAAATTGTGACCCCTATATTTAAAATAACATTTTTTACTATAAAATTTTTGTTTTCTAGATATGAAAGTGTGACAATGTGAATTTTAAAATCCAATTTTTCCTGTTTATGGCAAAAATGGGAAAATAAGACTGAATATTTATTTTATGAACACTGCATATTAAGTCTATAAAATTGTGCATCAAGTATGTAAAGTATATATAAAACGTGCATTAAGTAATCATTGTATTCCAATTTCCCTCACTTTTCAATGAATAGCAGATGAGTGACTATCTTTCTATACAGACACAACACGGGCTACGCTTTCAGGGTTTTTGGACAAAGTTTGCAGGAATAACCCAAGAAGTTTACTATTAATTCTGTAAAATATTCACAGGTTCTGCTAGTAATAATAATAATAATAATAATAATAATAATAATAATAATAGTAATTACTCAATACCACAGATTTGCTTGTCAGTTGCTTGACCTTAATCAGCTCAGCATGTCCCTTGGTGGCTGACGATATGTGCATCTCTGATCTCAATCAGAAGTAATGGGGGAGCATCATAGCCAAGTGTTGAGAGGAATTCTTTGGGGTTTGAATAATTCACATTTGGAAACATGGGTGAAACAAACGAATGTTATTCAGAGACCTTTTGAGTGAGATGGGCTACTCAACTTGAAGAAAATTCTAACTGGGCCCTACCTGCAAGGTCATGCACTGTTTATCTTAATATGAGATCACCATGTTGCACACATATGGTTGTGATGCATGTGCCTGGTGTACCCTTATCAGATGGGTAGTCATGATGGGTATACTGGGCTTCATATATTTGTACCCCTGTGTCACTTTGATGGCATGCACTGCTCTCTCACTTAATAATAATAATAATTTCAAATTTTGGCACAAGGCCATCAATTCTGAGGAGGGTATAAATCAGTAACATTGATCCCAGCCATGTAGCTGGTACTTATTTTATTGACCCCGAAGAGATAAAAGGCAAAGTTGACCTCAGCAGTATTTGAACCCAGAATGTAAAGTGGGATGAAATGTCAGTAAGCATTTTCGCCTGGCATGCTAATCATTCCGCTGGCTTGCCTTATTATTATTATTATTATTATCATTATTATTGTTATTGTTATTATTGATGAAGATGATGAGGAGGGCTGTGTGTTAAGTTATATAACCGTCTATATAATGATGATGATTCCAAGTAGCGTAGTTGTCGGTATAATGGTGATAATATGAATGCTTTGATGAATGAAAAAAACCATTCTATGCTTGTATAGAATATTTCTTATAACTGTCATAAAAAGCAAAACAAAACAAAAAAAAAGAAGAAAAATAAAAAATATCAGTGTATTAGGTCACCTTTCAAAAAGAAAAAAAAAATCTCTCAGACAGATTCTGTGTCTGAAGTCATTAATAAATCTTAATTGGAAATAAATGTAAGATCAAGCGACTGACCTATTTGTTAATCTACTGGCCTTCTCATTTATTTACACCATAATGTATTAGTACACATAGTTTAAAAGTTCAAAGGCAAATAAAACTTGATGTTTTTTTCTATATGGCCTGTCAACCCTTGCTAATTGAAAGTAAATTTATTCCATTTATGCCTAAGATTTATTTTATAATGACAATATCCTGAGTTCTTTTACACATAAACTAGCAACATTTTTAGGACTGTCATATATCTTGTTATCATTTAGTCAGAAAAGAAGTGCAGTGCTCATTATGTTTGTAGGATTTTCCAGATAGGTGAAGTTTATGTAGTTGTCATATCTAACCTCACTTTTAGTATTGATGTTTGAGAGAGGGAAATAAATACCATAAGCATGGAGTAAGTTCCTGAGGTTTGCTGTTATGGGGAAAGAAAAAAAGAATAGAGCAAAATGTTTAGTTGTGTGAGGCACTGTAGAAGAGAGCTTACTATATTGAGCAGATTTGGGTAGAGGTGGTGTGCATTTTGCTAGTTCTGAGGTACAGAAATTACCATAGCCTGTGTTGGGAGGATCATTATGCCAATAACAAACACACTCACTCTGAGTCGATTTCAGTTCTTTTATTATTATCCATCCATTTGTTAAGTAATTGAGTGACCGAACAATTAATCGAACTATCATTTAGTTTAATGGTTAAATGTTAATGAATTGCCTAATAATAATAATAATAAAATGCCCTGATGCAGTACCAGGTAGTGGCTCTAATGTCCTGATGCAGTTCCAGGCAGTGGCTTTCATGGCTTCTGATCTTAACTAATTGGAAGAGTTATCATGTACATTGTTTTGTGTTGGTATAAAAGATGGGCTACAGCAAATATTCTGCTCAATACCACAGATTTGCTTGTCAGTTGTTTAACCTTAACCAGTTGAGCATGTCCCTTAATGGCTGATGATATGTGCATCTCTGATCACAAGCAGAAGTAGTGGGGGTGCATCATAGCCATGTGTTGAGAGGAATGTGTTGGGGGTTTGAATATCTCATCTCTGGAAATATAGGTGTTTCGTTCATCATCCTCAAACAAACCTTACTCAGGGACCTTTTGAATGGGATGGGCTACTTGATATGAAGAAAATTCTAACTGGGCCCCCCCACCTGCAAGGTGTCATGCTCATATGGTTGTGATGCATGTGCCTGGTGTACCCTTATCAGATGGGTAGTCAGGATGGGTATACTGGGTTTCATATATTTTATCCCAGTGTCACTTTGGTGGCATGCACTGCTCTCTCAATAATAACAATAATAATAATAATAATAATAATAATAATAAAAGAGGTGAAATAAAACCAGTGATGAAATAGAAGCTACTGATTCCCCCAAAATAGAGAAAATCTGTTTCAACACATGGGTTTTCATCAAGAATCTAGCAAATCACATACAAAAAGGAGACAATTATTTGTATAACTTTGAAACTGTAGCAGTAAATTAGAGTGTTGGATAGAATGTTTTGCTGTATTTCTTGCACACTTGACAAGGTCAACTTCGCCTTTCATACTTCCAGGTTTGTTGAAATACATTGCAAATCTCAAGTTCTGGCGTTGATTAAATTGACAAGCCCTTACCATACAAGTTTCTGGTTTTGTTCCTTGTTAGAAATAATTATTATTATTTTGGAATTATCAATCATTATAAAGTCATGGTCTTGAGATTATTTACTTTCTGCTAACTGAGAGTAGATTTTTTATATTATACCATAAACACTGTCCTAGGTACATGTTTAGCTAGTCTCTCACCATTGCTCAACAGTATTACAGAGGCAGTAACTTAATCACCTCAGCTGTGCTCAGACTGTTTTTAGAAACAAGTACCTAGGCCCAAGTTCACTTATCATCTCCCAACTCATGCATCTTCCATGATGGAAGATAAGGCAATACATTCACAGCATGTATGGAGTTGTATGGGATGCCAAATATTGGTTAAGTATAACTATACATATCTGCCTTAGGGTACCTGGATTATCTTCAGGAGTTTATTTTAGTTTTTTGTCAAACACTCAATAAATTACTCCACTTGGCATGGGAGGTTTACAAGGTGGTATCAAAAAGTTCCCAGACTAGTTCTTTTGCATGCCAACAGATGGCAGAACATGGTTGCATTTGTCATGGACAGGAAGTTGGAATAAAGAGCCAGTGTGAAATTTTGCTTCAAAGCTGGGAGGTCTACTACAGAGACATTGATCATGCTTCAACAAGCTTACGGTGATGAGGCAATGGGTCATATGCAATGTTTTGCATGGCACAGGCACTTCAAAAGCAGAAAAACGTACCTGAAAGATAATGAGTGATCTGGAAGACCTACCGTGAGCATCACCCCTGAAAATGTGATATTGTACATTGAGAACCCTAACCCAGGGCCAGACCGTCTATTGAGAATTCTACTGAATCTGTGGAGCACAAAGAATTAGATTCTTCATGATGATAATGCACCCTGTCACCAAGCTCTCCCCACTTGTGAGTTTGTCACCAAAAACATCATGGTATCTCTTCTGCACCCACCTTATTTACCAGATTTAGCACCTGTAGACTTCCATCTCTTCCCCAAGATGAAAATGTTTAACACCATTGTCAACATCCAGAGTGAATTGCAGAAGGTCCCCGACTTGCTGACGGAAAACAACTTCCAGGCTAGTGGCGGGAAGGATAGGGCCAGTATATTACTGTACAAGGTGACTATTTTCAAGGAGATGATGTTAAAACTTAGGTAAGACCGACAGAATAAGTACTAGGCTTACAAAGAATAAGTCCTGGGGTTGATTTGCTTGACTGAGGGTGGTGCTCCAGCATGGCCACAGTCAAATGACTGAAACAAGTAAAAGAGTTTGGGAACCTTTTGATACCACCTTGTTTTATAGTGAACATGGTTTGCTCAGAGCCAGTCCCATTCTTTCATCCTTGAGACCTGTATTGGTCTGGTGCAAACAAATGCCACAAGCCCTGGTATATATGTATTAGTATATACACCATATGTACCATCCAAGAACCATTAAACCTTTTATGGATCGTTATTATTTGAATATGCATCGTCTGAAGGAAGTCTGTCATCATGAAAACTATTGCCTGAAAGAACTATCACCATTAAACTGCCATCACATTAGAGTCTATTGCTTGAAGCTTATTTGTTTTAAGACTACCACTGCAGATAAAAATATAATTACAAAACCAGTGAATGAGCTGCTGGAAACCAAATTTGCCTTAAATCACATGCTAACATCTTAGAAAAGAATGATATATTAGCCAGTATGGTTCCTTATGCACATTATCCAAAACAAAATATGATAGTCACAATTACAATGCTCTGTGTCTTAGTTCTTGCTTGAATAGAAATGATTTAGGGCTGACAATAAATCATTTTTTGTAGAAATTTGATCATTGCTAGTAAAAAAAAAAAAAAGTAAGCTTATTGCATTGTTATTTAGAATACAAATTTTGTCTTTGCAGTTTGAAAGTTTTATTACTTGGGAACACAAGAATTACTGACACTGGCATGAACTCATTAAAAGGTAACAAATTCTCCATTCACTTATAGTCTATATTCATTCCATTTCCTTTTATCTTGTAAAGGTAATTTTATGCTCTGATACATAGGTTATCATTTATGTATTACAGTGCATATATGTATCTGTGTGTGTTTGTGCACATATGTGTATACATATCTATCTGTCTGTCTGTCTGATTGTGTGTGTGTGTGTGTGTGTGTGTGTGTGTGTGTGTGTGTGTGTGCCATCATCATTGTTTAACACCTGCCTTCCAAGCTAGCTTGGGTTGGATGGTTTGACAGGAGATGGTCAGGCAGAAATCTGCACTAGACTTCTGTGTCTGTTTTGGCAAGGTTTTTATGGCTGGATGCCTTTTCTAATGCCAACCACTCCACAGAGTAGACTGCTATATATATATATATATATATATATATATATATACACACACATGTGTATATCATAACAGGAGATTGAAAAAGTGTTGGTATATTTATTCACCTTTACATGTGTTTCATTTGCTAATAGAAAATATATGTAACATATCTCCTATTGGAAATTCTTCAGACAGAGAATCAAATATTTGTGTTTGTATGTTTGTGTATATGCATTCATATAGGTCTGTGTTTTTTTATTTATTCATCTTACATCTATTTTCCCGTGCTAGCACGGGTTAGTTGAATACGTATTATTAAGTTATTGTTTTACAGGCAGATATCCTTCCTGTTTTTCAAGAGTTTTCATTTCACTTGTCTTCAGCAACATAGTAGACAACTTGTTGACAAGGGACTGTTAACAAACATATACTTATATACATGTACATTCATACACCAGCACACATGCATGTGTGTATGTGTATGTATAAAAGAATAGTAATATAAGTACCTGGCTTAAAAATAAATACTGGGGTCTACTAAACCTTTCAAGATGGTGCTCCAGCATGACTACAGACTTGTGACTGAAACAAGTTACAGAAGATATGTATGTATATAAAGTCATAAATGATAGAAAAGCAGTTTCATGATATTTTATTTTAAAATAAGAAAATTCAAATATTACAATAAATTGTTTTGTAACTTAAAATCATGTCGATAGTTTATATTATTATATTTAATTTAGGTAATTTATATTGTGTAGATAATTTATTATAATTATATTTGATAATAAATAAGTTACTTACATGTCTGCATTAATGCAAAATGCAAAACATTTTTCAAAATAATTACATATATATGTATATATATAAATAATGAAGATATTATTATTAAATAATAATGATAATATAGATGGCTATTTAGAGAAATAGATGGCTCTTTAGTTCAAATCCAATGGAAGTTTGAAGGTGCTGTGTGCTGTATGCCCTCCAGGCAAGAGGGTAGCAGCAATTCCAGATGAAACTACTGCTAGAGCTACTTTTCTTTGGAGTCTCACTGCAGATAAAAGAAGGTTAGTTATAAAAATTTTACCAGTACCTCCAGGTGCATCCTAAAAAATGACTGTCAAAAAACGAACACCAAGCAAATGCACAGCGTGCAGCAGAAAATGAGGATGAGATACACGCAAACCTAAATTGGTAGTTCTAGTCTCACCCTGGTTCAGATTCAAAACTGAATCTTTCAGTTGCCCTTGAGCATATGACCTATTCAAATGTCAAAAGAAACCATGACAAATGAGTCTTCCACTTCACCGGTGTTCTTCTCAGAGCCATCGCACAGTCACTTGGATTCCCTAAAGCTATTCTTCTATATCATATGGCTATTATTCTAGCTTCATTCATGATATATTTCCTATTCAAATGTCAAAAGAAACAGTGCCAAATGGATGTTCCACTTGACTTGTAGTCTTTTCAGTGCCATTGTAACCATCTGGATTCTGTAAAGCTATTCTTCTATATGATACATCCATTTTTCTAGCTTCTTGGTTCTGATATGAGCATTAACAAAAGTCAGGGCCAAACACTAAAAGTTGTTGGATTGCAACTTGAAGAAGAAACAGAAGTTCATATATGAAATCCATCTTATTTCTACTTCAATTATTGTTATATGTTTTTCTCTTATATAATACACACATGCAGGATGAGTAAACCTAAATCTGATTGACAGGACACAGCATTTGTAATTTCATTCGACTATTACTTACTGTTGTCTTGCCTTCCATTCCTGTAATATAGCATCGGAATTTCAACACTAACATTGACAGGACACAGCATTTGTAATTTCATTTGACTATTACTTACTGATATTCCTAATCAAAAAAATGTCTACTAAAAAAGACCGTCAAAAAACGAACACTAAGCAAATGCACGTTGTGCAATGCCTTTTCTATATGAACAGTGATGTTCCACTTGACTTGCTGCTTTTTCAATACCATCACAGTCAACTGGATTCTGTAAAGTTATTCTTCTATATGATATACCCATTTTTCTAGCTTCTCGACCCAAGAAACAGTAAAAGTAATTACCCAATCAATGATGGGTATTGAGGAGGAGACCCCCTTCAGTCATGAATGACCATGCGATTGCACCTAGGTAATTACCCTCCGAGGCACAAGTTCCGGTAAGGTTGTTTGTGGAAGGCCAGCAGTCACCCATGCATATCAGCCTCCCCTCTCCACACCACTGATGTTATCCAAGGGAAAGGCAAAGGTCAATACAGCTTGGCATTAGTGATGTCGCAACTCATTTCAACAGCTGAGTTAACTGGAGCAATGTGAAATAAAGTGTCTTGCTCAAGAACACAACACGCAGCCCAGTCCAGGAATCCAACTCACAATCTCACAATCGTAAGTTCGATGCTCTAACCACTGAGCCATGTGCCTTCACTGATGGGTATTACTGCTAATATATACAGGCGCAGGAGTGGCTGTGTGGTAAGTAGCTTGCTTACCAACCACATGGTTCCGGGTTCAGTCTCACTGCGTGGCACCTTGGGCAAGTGTCTTCTACTATAGCCTCGGGCCGATTAAAGTGTTGCGAGTGGATTTGGTAGATGGAAACTGAAAGAAGCCCGTCGTATATATGTATGTATGTGTATGTATATATATCTATATATATATATATATATATATATATATATATGTATGTGTATGTATATGTTGTGTATTTGTGTTTGTCCCCCCAACATCGCTTGACAACCGATGCTGGTGTGTTTACATCCCCGTAACTTTGTGGTTCGGCAAAAGTGGCCGATAAAATAAGTACTAGGCTTACAAAGAATAAGTCCTGGGATTGATTTGCTCGACTAAAGGCGGTGCTCCAGCATGGCTGCAGTCAAATAACTGAAACAAGTAAAACAAAAATAAAACAAAAGATATATATATATATATATATATATATATATATATTTAAGAATTTAAGGATTGGAGAAAACGCATGTTATAATTGCATACTTTATTCCTACATATGTTTCAAGGGATTACAACCTGTGTGATCCATAGGGATCTTTGATATTAAAATTGTAACCTTCTCATCAGGGAAAGCATGGGAATCATCTTAAACGTAAGACATTATGACCGATTATAAATTTCAAGGAGTTCCTGCCTTAAAAACAGGAGCTAACCACAGTTATTTTGCGTTCTTTGCTACATTGGTTTCTATTAACCCATTTATTCTATCAGAAGAATTTTTATTCATTAAGATAGAAGAAATACACATAATTATATATATATATATATATATATATATATATATATATATATGGGAGAATATACAAAAAATAACAACAGACGAGGACAGGTGGTGTAAATAACAAAAGTATATATTAGTATGACGCTCGGGAATACGGAAAGTCTTTGACGTTTCGAGCTACGCTCTTCAACAGAAAGAATACGGAGACAAGGAGAAAAACACGGAGAAAAAAAATTGAATAGTGTTCAGTCAACGGTCAATCATAATAATGGCCGATCATAACAATGACTGACCGGAAGTTAGAAATTCTTATTTCAGGAGAGCTAAGAAAGGGGGAGATAACGAACGGTGATCGGGAACGAGGGGCTGTGTGTGGGAGGTAGACTGCTGGTGATCTTGACGTATGTAGTGTGAAAATGGGGGAAGGGAGAAAGGGAGAAAGTAGTTGGTCAGTTGTAGTGTGTGCGTGGTGTGATGCGAGGGTATTGGTGTGGTGTGCGTGGTGTGATGCAAGGGTATTGGTGTGGTGTGATGTGAGGGTGTTGGGAGGTGGGGAAGGCATGGGTGGAGTGTGGGGTAGAGGTAGGGGTATGTGGGTAGGGGTGGGTGGTGGGTGTAAGGAATTGGATGGGGTGGAGTGGGAAGGTAGAGTAGGAGTGTGTTGGGGTGTGGTGGGATGAGCTTATGAGGGGGTGTTGACGAGGAGGGAGAAGGGGAAGGTCGATGTAAGAGAGGGGGAAGATGGGTATGGGAGGGGAGAGGAAGAGAGGAGAGAGGGTGGGTATAAGAGAGGGAAGGGGGATTGAGAGAGGGGGAAGGTGGGTATGGGGGGAGAAAGAGGGGAAGGTGGGTATGGGGGGAGAAAGAGAGGAAGAGAAAGAGAGGAAGAGAAAGAGAGGAAGAGAAAGAGAGTGAGAGAGAGGGAAGAGGGGTATGGGGGGGAAGAAGAAAGGAAGAGAAAGAGAGTGAGAGAGAGGGGAAGAGAGTGAGAGAGTAAGGGTGAGAGAGTAAGAGAGTAAGAGTGTAGAGAGTAGGAGAGTAAGAGTGTAGAGAGTAAGAGTGAGAGAGGGGGGAGTACGGGAGAGGGGGGAGGGGGGAGTACGAGAGAAGAGAGTGAGAGAGAGGAGAGAAAGAGGAGTGACACACACATATGTATTCACATGCATACATACACACACACACACACACACACACACACACACACACACACACGCATATGTATTAATGTATATGTACATGTGTATATATATATGTGCATAATTGTGTGTGCGTGGTATGCATGTGTGTAAGTGGCTATATATAAAAATGCGTGGATATTTGTTGTAGATTAAGATCTTTAATATTTTTATGTATAAGTGCACACAAGTATTTGTTATTTTCATGTTTGAACATGAGTATGAATTTAACTGCAAACGTATCAATTACAAATTGCATTATTCATTATAATCTATTTTGTTAGATTTAATTAGCTATCTACTCAGGACACATTATTCATTCAGTTTTCATTTCATTTAACTGTATGTTTACATATTAGGGGCAAGCATGGGTGTGTGGTTGATAAATTTGCTTCCCAAGCACATGGTTTTGGGTTCAGTCTCATTGTGCGACACCTTGGGCAAGTATCTTCTATTACAGGGTTCAAATGTACAAAAAAAAAAAAACCCCAAAAAACCAAAAGACAGAGACAGACACTCAGGAAAAATGGAGATGTCTTTGACTTTTAGAGCCTATGCTCTCTGACAGAAAGAAATGAAGAAAGAAAACAGAAAGAAATGAACACGGAGAGAGTAAAGAACAAAAACGTGTCTGGATTAACAGTTTCACATGACTGAACTTCTTCCTGTCTTGGACCCTCGTTTCTCCTACCTTCTTCTCAGACCTTTGGCATCTTTCCAGGAACCACTTTACCAACACACCACCTGGATTACCATTGGTCTCTTCATGGACTCTACTATCATGGTTCTTGCTGTATATTATTGTCTTCTGTTATTGTCCTGGGCTGACCAGACTTTGTCAGTGAATTTGGCAGACAGAAACTGAAAGAAACCCATCATGTGTGTGTGTAGGTGTATGTTTATGTTTTCTTGGTCTAGCATGGCGAGATAGTTGTAAATGAATGTCTCTGTCATACTAGTAATATTATTCATTGAGAATATTCTGTCAAAAATATGTCTGGTCATGGAGGAATATTACTTTGAATGGAAGCAAGTGAGGGTAGTGACAGGAAGATCATCCAGCTGTAGAAAGCCTGCCTCATTAAAATCTATCCAACCCATGCAAGCTTATCTAAGTGGATACTAAACAATGATGGCAATTTACATAGTTATTAAACTTTTTAGTGTTTGTGCAACTTAAATATTGACTATGAAGCAGATTATTATTATTTTTTTTATGTATGTGTGTGTTACTTAACATGAAATGACCTTGTTTGATTATACTGCCTGCAATAATTCTTTGGCAGCATATATCAGAGAGATATTACTTTGACATCATATATCTTGGGAAATTACATTCATTGTTATGAACCAAATTTGTTCTAACTTTTGGAATTCCACAGGAATATTCAACTGCTTTTACAGATTCAAAGTAATTTGCTCTCGACAAGCTATGAATTAGTGGAAGCAGAGGTTCTTTGCATAAACATTAAATTGACAATATAAAAGTCTTTGCTCTACTGTTACATCTTGTTCTTATAGCAGTGTCTTTGGATTTGTGGTCTGCTTGATTCAAGAATTATCATATATATATACATACACACACACACACACACACATATATATATATATATATATATATATATATATATATACACACAGACACACACATATGTATATATACACACACACATGCACCCACATACATACATATATATATATCATACATACGCGAACACACACATATCTATAATACACACATTTTTTTTGTAGTTTCAGCTCAGAGCTGTGGCCATCCTGGGGCACTGCCATTTTCCCACA
Organism: Octopus bimaculoides; assembly: GCF_046866305.1. NCBI lineage: Eukaryota > Metazoa > Mollusca > Cephalopoda > Octopoda > Octopodidae > Octopus > Octopus bimaculoides. Next base: position 122,515,628 of record NC_142928.1, read on the forward strand.
CTGTTATTACTGAGACCTTCCTCTAATATGTGGCACTTGGTGAAGAATGGAGTTTGATGTTGCTATCCTCATTTGCACCTCTTGCCATGAGGTAGGTTCATCTGGGACTCTCGATAGGAAGAGGTCCAGTTTTGATTTGAAAATACCTACATCCACTTTGTAGGTCCCTCAGGCTCTTTGGGAGAATATTAAAAAGTTGTGGGCCCCTAAAAGCCAGGCTGTTGCAGTAACTCATCCTGAAGCACAGTGGCATTGCTGGGATCTTTGGCACTGTGCAGTGTCAACCCGTTCTGGCATTGGTCTAGCTTTCAACACCAAAATTTGGTACAATTCCTTCCAGGATTTTCCAGATGTATATTACTGCATACCTCTCCCGCCTTCACTCCAGGAAGTAGAGTCTTAGCTGTTTCAGCCTTTCCCAGTAGCTGTTGGGTGTCTATAGCTGGGAGCAGTAATCCAGGTGACTGAGGATGAATGTCCTCCAGAGGACCATCATGGTTTCCTTCTCTGGTTCTGAATGTTCTCAGGATCCATCTAGCCAGTTGTCTGCACTTTGTCGCCATCCTGGTAATGTCACTTGGAAAGAGGTATCATCACTCATGTTGATACCCAGGTCCCTCACTGATTTAGGCTCAGGGATTGCAATCCTCTGTGGACCAGTGTACCCTGTAAGTTTATATTCAGTTTTGGATGTTGGTAGCACAGAGCTTGGAATTTTTCAGCATTAAACTGCATATTATTATCCTCAGCCCATGATGTGGAAAAGGTGTCCAAATTCTATACACACTATCTATACAAACACATACTATCGCCAAAAATGTGGTATCGCGATGGGTACCAAAGCTGCACCAGTCCTTGCAAACCTTATAATGGGTTTTGACACCACACTTCCTGTTTAATACATAAACTCTCAGCCTTTTTTTAAACACAACACCATTCTTAATTCCATGCATCCTAATCTATCTAACAATTATCTACATGGATTACCATTGAACTTCAAAAACTCAAAGACAATATAATGTATTGGTATATTTATTTTTTTATATATTTTTTATATTTTTGTAAAAAACATTATTTTCATTTTCCCTCTTCTTGAAAATTTGCCATGCAATGAAAGCCGGTTAGAAATCCTTTTTAATCCTCCTTATGCACATCTATATTAAAATATGCTTTCAGTTTAGCATTCTGCCTTATTAGTTTTTATTTTCCTATTATTTCTCCACATGCGGTTAACACAACCCCACCGAAACATTTATAGCCAACTTCCTTGATGTCACTCTAGACCTACACACATAAACCTTCTTCCCTTACCACAAACCCTCCACTAACCTTAAGTACATTAGCAAATTCAGTAATCATCCTAATTCGGTAACAAGAAATTTAGTTAGGAACATTTAACTTAGACTATCAAATTTATCCACAAACGAAAATATCTTCAATAAGGAAGCTGACTTTTACAACTCTGCTTTATAAAATGAGGATATAGAGAAAAAGTTAGTTATATTAATTCTACTTATGAAACCGATACCCGTAATAATAATAATAATATAGATTTTAATATAACAGCAACGATAAATACAATTATCATCATAAAACTTTTGACGATAATGAGCCGTCAAACATTTCTTTACGTTATAGGGGAAGTAACCGCCAGTTTAAACCCTTTTTCAATAATAACAATAATAAATTGAAACTATTTAGAAATAATAATAGCAAACATTCTAAACCAGAATCTGATTAAAATATTTGGATGATAGTACCTTTTGGTAAAAATGTAAAATCAAACTTGGTTTCCCAGTTCCAAAATACTGTTAATAAGAATTTTCCAAAATATTCTCATTATTTCCCAGTCATAAATACGCACAGGGTTAGATTCGGTTTCTCTAACACTAAAAACATCTCACAAATAATATCCGCACACAATATGAGACTTTTACATTCACAAGAGAGTACCAACAGTAATAACATTAAGCCAGACATTACAAACCTTTACCATAATAACAATAATAACACTAATAATAAACCAAGGAACAATAATTATAATATGATATATAATAATAATAATCATAACAACAAAATCATTATTTCTGAAGTTAATAGCAAAAGAATTAGTTTCTTAAGTGATAATGCCAAACTCAAAAACACTATGTATCAATGCCAGGTCAGTACTCCTACAAATGTGTCCTTTTATATTGGATCATCCTCTTCGCCAATATCCTCCAGAATTTCTAATCATTATTCTTACTTTAGAGATAGAAACAAACGAAATACCACGAGCCTTAGTAAATTAATCTGGGAACTTAAAGACAATAGCATAAAATTTAAACTGGACTGGCTAATTCTTTCTATTTCTAGGACATATGAAAAGGGCAGAAGATTCTGTCCATTATGTAATACTGAGCTATTTTAAATTTTATTTTCAAAGAATAAACTGGTGAACACGTTCATCGAAAACTCTTACAAATGTAAACATTGGCAGCAACACGTGTTCATAGCGTTTAAATAATAAACACTTATTTACAAAACGCTAACAAATTAACTTGTAATGCATTAGTTCCTCAAATAATTCTAGAAACACATGACGTTTATACCCTTATATGTTAAAAGATATCATAGATTGATTACGATTGACATATGATATCTAAATATTCTTTATTTGTAAACCTAAATTAGAACACCAACAAAATCTTTAAACATACACTAGAGCATTATTTTCAGTTTAATTCATCATAAACATTACTTCCTACAATTGTCTAAAATGATACTTCATTGTACTTCAATATCATTCATTTACGACTTCCAATTTATTCAGCAATAATAAGAGTTTTTTATGTTCATTGCTTTCTTAGTGAGAGTATTCTAAATCTACGATTCTAATTTATCATCTTTACGTTCCTAGAAACATCTTTAATTCTAAAACAATCCTAGTTTAATTGTTTATTCTTATAGCAAGATATATCCCAAACATTTAAATATTCTAGTATATGACGCATAAATTACTGATCAACATAATATTTTTTTTTTTTTAATCTTGAAAAAACTTTTACATTAATAGATATGGTACGGAATCACTGTAGTAAACCTTGTTTATAATATTAACTTTGTCTTCTTAAGCAATCTTTACTCATTCAACCCCTACTTCAGCCCAACTTTTTTTACATCTATATTAATAAAATAATCCATTCATGTAGATTAATAGACCACCCATTAACTTTATTATTTATTAACTAATTATCAATCATTTAATATCTCATTCACTAATATAAGAATCACCTTCCGATAAATATCCCTCTGCTTTATAATTAATCACCACACATCTACCATATGTATATACGTACTAAGGAGTGTATACTATTGCGTATGCGTATCTATGTAAATACATGTAACAACACATACATAAATATGTGTGTGCGAATGTATGTGTATGAGTGTTCGTATGTACATATGTATCTGTGTGTGTGTGTGTACATTCATGTTTTTGTATGAAACTATGTGTTTGTGTAGATTTTTGTATATATTTGTTGTTATTAATAATAAAAATATATATGAATATGTGCGTATATATGCTTGGTTGGATGTATGTATGTTTATGTATGTATATGTTTATGTTTGTATATATACACGTGTGTGTATGTGTGTGTGTATGTATATATATATATGTGTGTGTATGTGCGTGTATATATGCATATATGTATATGTATATATATATATATATATGGATATATGTATATGTATATATATATATATGTGTGTGTGTGTGTTTGTACGTATGTGTATATATGTATGCATATATGTATTTATTCGAGTATATGTATGTTTGTGTGTGAGTATGTATGTGTGTATATATGCGCGTATACATGAGTATATATGACTATATACATTTATCTCAGCATTTTTTGTAGAAATACAAGATTAACCCCCCTTTACGATCACATTTTTTACATAACATTCCTCTCCAATTTTTATCGGATTTATATCATCTTATTATCTCCCAACTTTACACTCTGAATTTTCTTTCTTTTTTTCTTTTTTCTTTCCTTCTTTTCTTCCCTTCTTGTCCAACGTACTATGTGGTAGCGTCCCAATCTCCAATGGCTTTTTCAAATAAATTACGTTATAACCTTCTCCAACTATAGTTCTTATATTCGGTTAAAATGTCTTACGTTTAAGCTGGTTCCCATACATTTCCCTGAAGAGAAGATTACATTTTTAACACCGCCAATTCCTATGGAAGGTATAATTTGTAATCTTCGAAACATATGTTGGAAATAAAAGTATGCAGTTAACATATGCGTTTTACTCCATTCATTAAATTTATATATATATATATATATATATATATATATAGGCTTCTTTCAGTTTCCTTCTACCAAATCCACTCACAAAGCTTTGGTCAGCCCAAGGCTATAGTAGATGACAGTTAGTAGATGACAGGAACTGAACCCAGAAGCAAGCTTCTTACCACACAGCCACACCTGCACATATATGATGAGTTTCTTTCAGTTTCTGTCCACCAAATCCTCTCACAAGCTCTTGGTCAGCCCTGAGCCACAGCAGAAAATACTATATTAGAATGTCTACATTTGGATAAGAATATCAATCCCCAATGGTGGATTGGCAGAAACATTAGGGGTCAGGAAAAATACCTGTTGCATTTAGATATGGCCCTTTATATTCTGCGTACAAACACCTCTGATTTATACTTTCTTTCACCTTCCCAAGATTAATGAAATATAGTAACATTCAAGTCTTGCAAATGGTTTGATAATTCTACAGAGCATCGTAGATGTGAATGAAATTAAAATAGATGATGATAAATTTTGTGTCTTTCACAGAGCTTTTTAATTTTCTTGAATTAAATATGTCTTCATTCAGTTAGCAATTTCTTAGAATGCAGATGGCATCTCAAAATGATTTGAAATAGTTAATTGTTTTATCTCTTTGTGACTGTAATTTTAATGAAATGCCTTGCTTTAATTTTTAATATAATCAATAATTTCAAGTGATTTTGGGAAAAAACTTATTCATTATTTGAGCTGGTGTTTGGAATATAACAAAAGTCTCTTATATAAAATTATGACAGAAAGTTTTAATATAAATGTGAGGTTTTGTATCATAGAACCATAGTTTTGCTATTGTTGATGGTTTGGTAGGCAAAGGGTTAAAATAGCATACATGAAAATATCAAAGTGTAAAATACTATTTTAGTAACCTAAAATCAATAGTTTAGTCCACTCTACTGTAGTTCTTTGGTTTTTCATTAACCCCATGACAAAGGAATTTAAAATGATTGAGGAGAAACTTTGGGTACTATTGTTACTAATGATGGCAATGGTGATGATGATAATGGTTGTAGAGGCAATGATTATTTATGGAAAACAAATTGCAGCCAGTCATACTGGCTTGCTTTGGAATTGGTTTTCTTTTGACCCTATGAAAAGGGTACTTATTCTATTGACCCTGCAGAATTGTAAAGCTAATGCATCTCTAACATCGTATATCTTCTCTACCCAAACCGTCATACCTATTTATCTATCCTCTTCCTTCCACCTTTTTTTTTTTGTATCTCACTTTGCAGATGTTACTCTAAATACTATAAATAGTTTTTAAACTTTGGAACTTTTGGCCTACATGATTTCTCTTCTTGCTAACATGGAAACTGATAATCAATCAATGTCAATAGTGTAAGAGGTCTTGCAGAAGTCATGCTAACTGACTAACTTTGTATTTGAACAGATCCTGATTTGGTTACTAGAACATCTGTTTGATTCCACTACCATTAAATATCATCAGTTCCATCATTCTTACCTCAGTGCCAATTCGTATTGCTTAGTAATCATAAGAAAAAAGTAAAACAAATCTTCAATGAAATAACCTTGCTGTACATGTGACTACCAGGCCTCATTTACATATGGTCTTGGTGGTAGCAGCACTACTGCTGCTGGTGGGGACCATGACAATGATTGTTGCTGTTGTTGTTATTGAAGAGGTGGTGGTATAGGTCACAGTAGTAGCCAGGGAAACCTTATGGCTATAATTAATTTTGATGAAGAAACATATATTCTCTCAAAACATGCATAAGGTCTTTCTTATTGACTGTAGTTTGGCAGTTGGATTGTGTTGTGTAGTGTAGAGACTCAAGCCATGATATGGTGTGGAGAAGAATGTGGAAGCCTGGTCATGATGTTGTGTGGAGTGATGTGTGGAAGTCTTTTCATATTGTGTGGAAGTTGTAGCGTCAATGTCATAATATGGTGTGGAATAGTGTGTGTAGTGATGCGTGGAAGTCAAGGCTTTGATGTCATGATGTGTGGTGAGAAATGTGTAAATCTTGTCATGTTGTGTGGAAGTCATGGCATTGAGGTCATGACGTGTGGAGTGAAATGTGGAAGTGTTGTCATGTGCAGAGTGATGTGTAGAAGTTATAGCATTGATGTCACGACGTGTGGAGGAGAATGTTTGAAGTCTTGCACATATTGTGCAAAGTGTAATGTGAAAATCAGGCCATACTGTGTGAAGTGTGTTATAGCATAGTATAGTGTGACAGTACTGGCATGTTGTACAGGATGTAAAGTGGAGATCTGGACATGTGTGGGATATGATGTGATAATCATTATGTGGGTGGATTGTAACATTGTTCTTAGACCATGTTGTCCTAAGTGAATATGTTAGTTAGGATATATGGAGTTGTGTTTTTATTTTTTGTTTGTTTTGGTTTTTCCGTCTGAATAGTTTTCTTGTTAGAATATATTTTGAACCATAAATCAGATCTAATTCTGTAATGGTTTTTGTATTCATTCTTGATTTTGCTTTTTAACTCTATGGAAATATTTTTCCGTGAATTAAATGGATTCTATTTTTGTTTGTTCCATTTCTTTACAGATCTCTGCAATTTGGAAGTTCTCTACTTGGACAGAACCAAAATAACCAATGCATCTGCAGCTGTGTTTGAATGTAAGTATTTCCTTGTGACTTATCTATACTCAGTATTTTTAAAACATCCCTATCAAACCATTGTTTATTATTAAACAATGTTTATTATTAATGTCTGAAAAAGTGGCGAGTCAGCAGAAACATTATCCCATCAACAAAATACATAGTGACATTTCGTCTTTTTTGTCCTGAGTTCAAATGCTACCGGGGTCACCTTTGCTTTCATGTTTTCTGGGATGATAAAATAAGTAGCAGTTGAACACTTGGGTTGATGTAATTGACTTACCCTCTCCACTGAAATTGCTGGTCTTGTCCTTTCCTTATGATCTGAGTTCAAATTCTGCTGAGGCTGACTTTGCTTTATATCCTTTTGAGACCAATGGAATAGGTACCAGTTGAGCACTAGGGTTGATGTAACTGGCTAGCTCCCTCTCCACTAAAATTTCAGGCCTTGTGCCTATAGTAGAAAGGATTATTGATAAAAATTATGATGAAAATAATATTGGTTTCAAATTTTGTCACAAGGCCATCAACATCAGGGTAGGGGTGAGACAATTACATCAAACTCAGAACTCAAATTGGTACTTATTTTATCAACCCTGAAAGGATGAAAGACAAAGTTGACCTTGGTGGAATTTGAACTCAAAACATAAAGACAGATTAAGCATTTTGCCTGGCATGCTAATGATTCTACCAGCTTGCCGCTTTTATGAAGAAGATAATATTGGTGGTAGTCATGGCAACAACAGTATCTAGGTCAGCATTATTTTTATGTAGGCTTTCATTTTAAAGAGTTTAATAAGGTTGTGATTCTGAATACCTTTGACCTTTAGCATTTAAACTAGCCATATCAGGTTAAAACATTCTACCTGTTTTATGTTTAAACTGGCCAGCTCTACCCTCTCACACCTATCCTACAATGTTATTCTAAAAATAGACAGGTGCAGATGTGGCTGTTTGGTAAGAAGCTTGCTTCCTAATAACATGGTTCTGGATTCAGTCCTACTGTGTGGCAACTTGGACAAGTGTCTTCTACTACAGCCTTGGGCTGACCAAAGCCTTGTGAGTGGATTTGATAGAAGGAAACTGAAAGAAGCCTATGGTGTATGTATATATATATATATATATATATATATATATACACACACACGCACACACACACACACACACACACTTTTCTACTCTAGGCACAAGGCCTGAAATTCTGGGGGGAGTGGGTCAGTCAATTAGATCGACCCCAGCATGCAACATCCGAAAGGATGAAAGACAAAGTTGACCTCAGTGGAATCTGAACTCAGAATCTAAAGACAGACAAAATACCGCTGAGTACTGAGTATTTTGCCCGGCATGCGAACGTTTCCGCCAGTTCGCTGCCTTTATATATATATATATATATATATATATATATATATATATATATATATATATATATATATATATATATATATATATATATATATATATATATATATATATATATATATATATATATATATACATATATATACATATATATATATACATATATACACACACACAATTAATGTATTTATTTTCACTGCTCTTGTTTAGCAAGTGCTGTCTGAGAGTGACTATACAATATTTGAAAGCTGTCTGTATTTATTTATGTTTGTATGTTTATGTATATATGTGCATATACAACCTAATATTGTTTTCTTTCAGCATTCCCCAAACTGCTTGAACTAAGCCTTGCTTCAACCAGGTAATGTTATGTTCTTATTCTTTCTACTTTCAACATTTACTAATTACCAATATTTATCTTCATTACAATTTGGTATTGGCATGACTATGTGTTTAAGTAGTTTGTTTCACAGTTACATGACTTTGGGTTCATTTGTAATGCACAGCACCTGAGATTGGTGTCTTCTCTCATGGATATATGAATGGAGTTGGGTAGATGGAAATTGTGAGGAAACCTGTCTGATTGACAATATCAGTCATAGTTGGAAGATTCAATTCATTCCTAGGTTTAGCATTATTATCTAAACATTAGGGGCTGTTAGTTGGAATCCTTCTTATACAAACATCTGGAGTAACCTTTATTCTGAAGATAATTTGGAGTTGTGCCTTATTTCTCTCATCTCAATAGTTTCTCAGAGGCCCTGTGAAAGCTCACAGCATCATCATATTCACTGTACAGTTGCTCACACTTCTAGAAATAGCCATACTTTCCTCAATTAGACATTACCATCTTTACAAAGCTAGGAGTCCTGTGTATCCAGAATAATGCAATCCTGGCATAAAGCCACTCACCACATGCAGTGAAGGGGCACATGTAATCTGAATGCTAAAGAGTTAAATGAATGTTTTTCCTTCTACTCCTACACCATCTCAGTTCAGTAATCCCTTTCTTATCCTTCAACTCACCTCACCTCAGTTTTTCCCTCCACCTCACCCAAGCAAACAATTGCTTCTTCTCACTTCATTTCTCTTTCCTTCTACTTCTCTGACAAAATCTCTCCCTTCTATTTCTCTCCTTTCTATGTATGAAGTTCACACTTACTTGCATTCCTCATCAGTTGCAGCCAATCTTTCCATTTCCAAAGTTGTAAACGTCTGCTGTCTTTCCTTTATTCTCTTCTCAACATTTTCCAGAAGAAGGATTCTGACTGAAATGTTGGATTTTCCACTCCCAGTGTTAATTTCACTGTATTCTTTCAGTCAATTGTTCTAGAGAATTCAAGTCCTGTTTCACATATCCTTCCCTTGGCCAGTGTATCTATATATCTGTTCTGCTACTCTTCACTCCCATACATAATTGGACTCACCCTACCCCTTTATTCCATTACTACATCTACCCCCCCCCCAGTACTTGTTTTTCATTCATCATGTTCACATATATCTCATTTTTCTCCATTTTCACTTCTAACATAAAAGTAATAGAAATAAATTATCCACACAGTATTCATAAAGACCTGTTGAAATGCCACCTTTCAGAATTTCGTTTTGGGATCACCACTACTTTATTATCTCCCCTTCTTCCTAGCTTTCCTGTGAGACCCCTCTGTCCAGCATTTGCCATGATAGAGCACTAGCCACTAAACTTTTTTGTATTTTCTCGCCCTGTTTATTTCTGTGTTCCTGTCTATTGAAGAGCGTATGCTCAAAACATAAAAGACTTTCTCACTTCCCGAGCGTTAAACTAATACATCTTCGTCTTTTGTTGTTTTGTAATTTCTCACTATATATATATATATATATATATATATATATATATATATGTGTATGTCATATGCTTCTGTCATGCGAGACACAAACTCATGTGTTTAAATGCCACCAATTGAAAAATGGTGCAAACTTTTGTTCCAACTCTACATGCATGTATGCATACATATATACATATGTATATACATACATACATTATCATCATCATTCATCATTATTTAATGTCCACTTTCTATGCTGGCTATGACTGGACCATTGTGTGTGTGTGGATGTATACATATGCATATATATATATATATATATATATATATATATATATATATATGTTCGTATGTGTATGTATATATATATGCATATATATATAAATGTGTGTATATATATATCTATGTGTGTGTGTTTATATATGTATGTATATTTATATATGTATACATATGTGTGTGTGTGTATGTGTGTATTATCATTATGGCCTGTTAATACTATTAATTTCACATTTCCTGGTTAAGAGAGAGAAAGATAGAGAGAGAGTAACATTGATTGAAATAGATAGCTATATAGACAGCTTGAAGGTGGGATGAATGGATAGTTATAGAGATGGATATATAGAAAGACACAAGTAGTTCTAAACAAGCAAATTCCTTATCTAATTGTGGGAAGGAGTTGACAGTAATATTATGTTTCATGAAATAATTAGATAAACTAAACTATTAGTTTGGCAATAAAAGGTTGCTGAATAGAATAAACCTAAGTTAATTGGGGATGTTGTTAACAAATACTGACAGGTCATTTCTTGTTCCTATATTTCATTAGCAATCCTAAATTGTAACACTACCTGGTAATGTATGGGTATGTGTATATATGAGTGTGTGTGTGTTAATTTGGATTCATAGAATTCTGTGGTGATCACAGGAAGCTCCTATCATGGACCTGGCTATCATATCACACAGTAATCCAATATGGAAGAATATAATGCAGGGTTTTATGCAGCTGAAATCCAGGAGATCCATTGATGGAATTATTTCATGAGGAGTATATAAACCATGTGTGCATGTATATGATATACTACCACATGACTTGTAAAATAAATGAGATCTCAAAACAGGACTTTTGCTAGTAGTAAACATAACTCTTTTACCTAATACATGTATTGAATCCTTATTTAAACTAGGGTCTTCCTAGCGCCATTCTGGGTGCATTACACACTCACAGAGATAATATATCTATATATCATATATATCAGCGGCAACGGTAGCAGCAACAGCAGCACCAATGACTCACAACGATGACAACAGGTGCAACAACAGCAGCAACAGGCATAATGGCAACAGTAGCAGCAACAGCAACAACAACAGCAGCACCTGCAACAGCAGCAAGGTCAATGACATCATGCGCCCACAGTAGTACATGGGGTGCACTTGGAACTCTCTCATATAGCATATTTCCAATCATTTGGCCTCCTTCAGCATCCCGGAAAGGGGATATGTGACATTGCTGGCCAGCCATATCTGGCAATTACGAAACGAAGAGATTCCATACTCAATTGCATGGAAAATACTTGAGAACCCAGGCCCCTACATCAGCGGGATGAAATGGTGCAAGTTATGCATTGCTGAATGCACGAGGATCCTTAAGGACTTGCTCATGCCAGGGGGAATCTTGAACTCCAGGACGGAGATTTTCAGACAATGCTTGCATTTAGAAAATTCCTGCTGGCTTTTTGGGATCCGCATGGCTGCACCACAGCTGGAAACCATAGCCAAGGCTGAAGGGAGACAATTGTTTATCTTTGTGGTGCTTTGGTGACTGCAAGATAACAGCACGACTGAAGATTGATAGACAATGGCAAAGCGAGATAATCACCTAGGGTTTTACCCTTAAACACGAGGCTTTTCTCCACTTTATATTTTAAAGAGGTCTCAAGCCAGCATGTCTGGGATTTAAAGATACAATGTAAGACTAAACCTCTTATGAGTGAGAAACCCAGGGTAGCCACATAAACTGGCCTACTCCACTATAATTATATATATATATATATATATATATATATATATATATATATATATATATATAGGTATATATTAAGGTATGTGGTTTATATTAAGGTTTTTATAGTTAGTTGTAACTGAAAGATGTTTTAAGAACAATTTTGATTGATTAAATTATGTGAAGGCACATAGTTCAGTGATTACAGCATCAGCCTCACAATCCTGAGGTAGTGAGTTTGATTTCTGGACCAGGCTGTGTGTGGTGTTCTTGAGCAAGACACTTTATTTCACATTGCTCCAGTTCACTCAACTGTAGAAATGAGTTGCGAAGTTACTGGTGCCAAATTGTATTGGCCTTTCCCTTGGTGAACATTGGTAACATGGAGAGGGGAGGTTGGTATGCATGGACAACAGCTGGTCTTCCATAAATAACCTTGCCCAGACTTGTGCCTCGGAGGGTAACTCTCTATGTGCCAATTCATGGTCATTCATGACCAAAGTGAGTTCTTAATAGATAGATAGATAGATAGATAGATAGATAGATATCATTTTTATACAAGAATGTTGTTGAAAGTGACTTCAAAGTTTTGGCAGCTAAGCCATCATCGGATTGTGATACATTAGAGTTAGTCTTGGCTTTTAACTCTGTTGAATTAAAATCATCTTTGGGTGTGTGGGTTTGAAAGGGTGGTAATAAGGTTTTTATAGTTGATTATTATTGAAAGGTGTTTTAAGAAAAAATTTGATTGATTAAATTTGGTTTAATTTTGATTGTTTAAAATTTTTTCAGGTATGTAGAAATTTGTATACAAGGTAGGCACAAGGTCTGATGGTAGTTTTGTTGCTTTTGGTATTATTGGATTTAATCCTTTTACTTTGACAATGTAAATGTCAAAGGTACAAATGCACACACCCAAAGATGATTTTAACCTTTCGCACTCTGTAGGTGCATTAGGTCACCATAGAGTTTTCTTCCCTGTAGTAACAGGGCAGTGGCATGGGAAATATGTTTTTGAAAAATTCAGTGTGCTAAAAGGTAACTCAATAAAGACAATATAAAGGCAAGACTAACTAATGCATCACACTCTAGCAATGGCCAAAACATCAAAGTCACTGTGAGCAACAATCTTGTATAAGAATAATAAATTTGTACTCGACAAAAGTATGGAGTAACCCATCAGATTAATGTAAAATTGTTTCTATTATAACAATATAAAAACAAACATTGATATGTGTGTGTGTGTGTGTCTCCTTAACATTATCTGGTCATAAATAAATTTGATTACTTGTTTCTGCAGGCGAAAGTTGGCAACAAGAAGGGAACATGAGTGTGGAAAATGTGCCTCATAGAATTCTATCTGACCCATGTAAGGGTCAACAAATTAACCATCTTATAATCTATCTGTCTCTGTGTCTACTCACTTATATATATGTATGTGTGTGTGTGTGTGTGTTTGTGTGTGTGTATACTGGCGGTATCCCAGCATGGTCACAGCCTCAAGAATATATATATACGTATATATTTATGCATACACTTATATATATATATATAATTAACATAATAGGGTAAAAATTTGATATTAATTAATATTAATTCAATACCAGGAAACCAGCACATTAAAAGAACCAGAAGATTCAGAAAAATTTTTCTGAGATCCTAAAAGGATTATAGTACATGTGTATATAAAAGAGACCACTAAAGTGGACTGTTAATGTGCTAGAAGAAGATCACTTAAAAATTCTCAAAGAAAGATTCAGCAGAGCAAAATCAGGCGGGCGAGACTAGTGAAAATTGTAAATACCTCGGTTATCTGTAGACCATGGTTTCAAAATCAACACTTTCTTAACGAAAGTATGTTTTTCTTCAGTACAGTCCGCCAACACAATCATAATCCAACAGAATATCATGCTAGTTGTCTCCAACAAGTGAAAATGTGCATGTGATTCTATCAATTATAAAGAGTAAAATTCAAAAGTCTTAGTTTTGGTGCGCTAAATCCGGAAATATCTCTGCAGAAAATAATTTCTGCTTTGAATTTACCAACTTTGAGAAATGTGATTATGGTTAATTAACATAATAGGGTAACCATGGTCTACAGATAACCGAGGTATTTATAATTTTCACTAGTCTTGCCTGCCTGTTTTTGCTCCGCTGAATCTTTCTTTGAGAATTTTTAAGTGATCTTCAAGCACATTAACAGTTCACTTTAGTGGTCACTTTTATATACACACACACATACACACACACACACACACACACACACACACACACACACACACACACATATATATATATATATATATATATACACACACACACATATATGTACACTTATATATATATATATATATATATTAAAAAGTCAATAAAAGAAAATGGAGAAGAAAAAATATAAAAGATGCTTGGTTCATTTTATTAGTATCATAATTGAAAAAGTAATGCAAATTAAAAGATATACCTATAAGAACAAGTATAAAAGAAACCAAATCAACAAAACAACCCAAAAATATTCCTCCAAAATTCTACATATGTTTCAGTCCAACAATATGTTTGAATCATCAATAATTGTAACTTTTATAGATGTGATAAACGATATATTGTTAAATCTCTTCAGGAAAAATGAGTATATTTTCTGTCTTGAATTACGAAATGATTTATTTGAGAGCCATGTTTAGGAATTTTCAAATGTAAACAAACTACTTATTAGGACGCAGAGTTTATGTGATTAAAAATTTATTGTTTAAAATTTAGCTAATATTGAATATTGAAGTTCTGCTAAAACAGCAAATTCATTTGAAAAATATATCTAATTACTATATTTGAATTTAGATTTAGATATATTTATTTATAAAAGTTTATGTGAGGGAGATGGTAGAAAGACGGATGTAACTTATCATAAGGGTGTAATATACAAAGAATTAGATTGGGAAGCCTAAATAAAGATTGGATGAATAAGATTGGTGTCATTTAGGATTAAATTGTTTAGGATATATTTTCCAGTGTCCTAAGAAAAAATATTTTGTATTTAAGATATTAGTTATACGAACAACTATATTGTACTCACTTATGAGAAGCTAGAGAAAATGAAATAAAAAAGCTGGTGTTACAAGAAGATAGATACAAATATAACATGAGTGTAATGTATTGTACGATAATTTTATGAGAAGTTGTACAGTGAAAAGTATAACATTGGTGTCATTTAGGATTAAATTGGTTAGGATATAATTTCCAGTGTTCTAAGACAAAAAATATTCGGTATTAGTTATTTTGAAAAAAGAAAAAACTATATTGTATTCACAAAATGCAAGAGAAATTAAAAACTGGTGTTACAGGATAAATTCCCAAGGACAAAATTTGAGCTACTAGTAATCTCGCTTTTTTTATATATGGTTAATCATTTCATTTTTCATTTTAAAAATGTAAAATAGCTTGTGTTTCCCTAGGAATTGAACATGACATCAATGCTTACATAAAAAGGACCTATGTGTGTTGCTCTTTTCTGTAATTTAAAGCGTTTGGATTTGTTTACAAATTTATAAATATATATATATATACATATATATATTTATACACATCACCATCATCATTGTTTAAGTGCTGGTGTTGATATGATACACTAAAATTCTCTCAAAGTTGTATTCTAAAATGACCATAGTTCAATGCCTGAAATCAATATAAAAATATAAAGAAAGAAAGTAATAAAAGAATTGTCTTTTTCCTTGCCATAATATGAAGAATTACATAACAAGTACGAAGTGTCATCTGACTGAATATGGATGCTGAATCAAGTACATTTTCATAAAAACAGTGTTATTACATTGTTATATTTTAAATCTCATTCACAGAATTTCAAGCCGGTTTTTGAAGAGTCAACACATGAACAGCTGTGTCCAACTAGAGAGACTGAATCTAAGTAAAACCAGAATTGATGACACAGGTCAGTGCTAAGTTCTCTTTCTTTTGAATGTGAAAATAATTCTTTTATTTGTCTTTGTTGTATTTAGTGTGAGGAATTTCCTTGAGGGAGGGTAGAACCTGACATGTCTTTTCCTTGTCTTTGTCAGTTTGTTTAAAATACTTTCCTCTGGTGCTGTTTCTGCTATCAGAATAAAATAAGATAAGGAACTTTTGTAGAAGAGGAGAAAGAGAATTTGAAGCAGAAGTTTAATGGTAATGTTGTCATTGCTAGTGTTCCAATAAGTTTTGACTCTGATCTCCTCTGAAGTCTACGCCTTGTGGATTGGCAGTCATCAGAGTATCAGGAAAAATACCTTCTGGTATGTTTGTTCCGATTCATTACATTTTGAGTTCAAATTCTGCCAAGATCAATTTTGTTCTTCATCTTTTTTCTTTTTAGACTTGATAAATAAAATACTGATCAAGTGCTAGGGGCAACTTAATCAACTATATTCCTCTCCAGTTTTGTGCCTTTGTTTGAAATTATTACACTGTATAACACAATTTTTATCCTTGACTAGCAACTGTTATTTCCTATTTGTTTACTCCAAAAAGTTTGAAAAATGCATATATTTCCTTCAAACTCTGCTTTTGTTACATTTATTCAAACCCCAAAGAATCTCTCTTAACACGTAGCTATGATGCTCCCCCACTACTCCTGTTCATGATCAGAGGTTCACAATTTGTCAGCCAATAAAGGTTATGCTCAAGTGGTTAAGTTCGAACAACTGACAAGCAAATCTGTGGTATTGAGCAGAATATTTGCTATAATGTATTTCTGCTTCAGCAATTCAGCACTGAATCTGTCTGAAATGTAATGGAAAATAGGTCAGTTTTAAAGTATTGATGTTCAGGTTACAAAAGCAAAGTTTGAAGGGACTAGGAGTAATTTCCTTCGATTTCTAGATAGAAGCAAACAGGAAATAACACTTACTGACTGAAGACAAAAAATAAAGAAAAAAAAGAAAAATTAAGATTTTGCTACACATTTTTTATTATTGTTATTTTTAAACAGTATTTTGGCCAAACACATAAAGTTTTGGACAAAGTGCCTCATGGTATTTAGTTATGGTGCTTCATGTTCAGTGCTTAAATTCCACCAAGTTCAGCTTTCTGTCTCACATCCCCCATCAACACATACACACATGTCCATGTCCATTTCCTCTCTCTTTCACTTTATGCTGACTTCAAACAAAGTGTACATTTCAATCCACAAAAATAAATAAAATTTTTTTACAGAATTTACTGAACACTGTACTTTAACAGTTGTTATGTTTGAGAGTTCTGCGAGTTATAATGAAACATAGCTGAAATTTATCAAATTTATTAGTCAATTTTCAATAAAGTAAAATATTAAATTATTAATTGACACATTATTAATTAAACATAATAGTATAGCCTGGAAAAAATACAGATTACATAGAAAAATGCGAGCAAGAGAAATAATATTCTTAAGGTTATAAACCTGGAAAAGTACAGGACAAGTTGGAAAAGTTGGAAATGTTCAGGACAAGTTATTACATCTGGTAAAAGTACAGAACAAGAAAATTTTTACTTAAAACATTGTAGCTAAGGATAAAATTTGAATATTAAAAATTATTTGATTTTAATTTACAAAATAACATAATTAAAAATGGTACCATCATTTTGTGAAAATATCGACACACTAGAATACTTAAAAAATGAGACCCAGAATTACCAATATAGCTAAAGTTTTATGCAAAGTAGAATAGTATATATTGTAGGCAAATTCATTATGTAAAAAAATAGGCATTGGGTCGAGACTAAAAATGAGAAGACTTGGCGATAGCTTAGGCAATAACTCCTGCAAATTTTACCATGAATTCATTGTTATAGGTAGATTTTACTGTAATATATAACTAATTTTTGTATTATGTACTACTATGTTTTTTATAACTTATTTTCAAATTTCTAATTATTAATTGATAACTTATTTTCAAATTTCTAATTATTAATTGATAATTTATTTTCAAATTTTTAATTATTAATTGATAATTTAAAAAAAAAATGAATTCTTTTAAAGTGCAAAGATTATTTTAATTGAGTTATTTAAAATTTTTAATACAAGTAACAGGTAATAACAAATACAAGTAATAACTTGTAATAAAATTTTTTGTTTTAATAAAAGCTAATATTTTCTAAATCTAAATATTCTATTTGAAATTATATCCTTAGCTGCAATATTTTAAGCAAAAATTTTCTTGTTCTGTACTTTACCAGATGTAATAACTTGTCCTGAATTTTTCCAGGTTTATAATCTTAAGAATATTATTTCTCTTGCTTGCATTTTTCTATATAATTACGTTATGTGTTAAGCTGGCAGAATTGTTAGCATGTCAGGCAAAACACTTAGTGGCATTTCAAGGTTAACTTTGCCTTTCATCCTTTTGGGGTCTATAAATCATGTGTTAAGCTGGCAGAATCATTAACATGCTAGGCAAAATGCTTAACAACATTTCATCCATCTTGATGTTCTGAGTGCAAATACTATCAAGGTTGACTTTACCTTTCATCCTTTTGGGGTTGATGAAATAAGTACCAGTTGAACACTGGGATTGATGTCATTGATTTACCCCTTCCCCCGAAAAGTACTGGCCTTGTGCCAAAATGTGAAACCATTGTCATGTGTTAAGGTGGTGAGCTTGCAGAATTGTTAGCATGCTGGACAAAATGCTACCCAAGCATTTTGTCTGTCTATACATTCTGAGTTCAAATTCTACTGATGTCAACATTGTCTTTCTTCCTATTAGGGGTCAGTGAAATAAGTACTGGCTGAGCACTGGGTTTGATGTAATTGACTAGCCCCTCCCAACAAAATTTCAGGCCTTGTGTTTATAGTAGAAAGGATTATTTTGTCATGTTGTTTAGTTATGTCATTTATATTCTGAGTTCAAAACCTGCCAGGGTTGAATGAGCTTTTGATTCTTCCATTGTCAATAAAATGAATATCAGTCATGTACTGGAGTTTGTTTAGCTAACTCTGCCCTCTCCCCAAGGTTGTGACTTTGTGCTACTATAAAGACCATAACCACCATCATGATCATTTTTTAAAATATTTTTATTATGTGCATCTAGTGCTCAACCATATTTTCTCTTCTATGTGCCTAGGGTACATGAAATGTGTGTGCAGTAATTATTTTTATTGTCATTATTATCTAAATAATAATTAATTTAGGGGCTAAAATTACAGAAGAATTCATGTCACTGAAACATGGGAATTTAAGCATTTTGGCACTTAATATTGTAAAAGTGTATCTGATGAAACAAATTGCATAAAACATGTCTCTTGTTTTTAGAATGGGCCTCAAGAGTACCATATTCTACCTGACCTTAAATAGCAATCATCATAAAATCATTAGACTAATTCTTGTCAGAACTAACACAGAAACTACACTCTTTGTTGTTAATGCCTTTAATAGTCAATGTGATAACTATATTCAACTTCATTAATTCTTCTTAGAAATCATACAATAACTACACTCACATTCATTGTTTCTTGACAAAGAATGTCAGGACTACACTCCTCTTCATTATTTCTTGCTGTAGCGAATGCAAAAATTACATTCACAATAATTAACCCTTTGGCATTTAATCCAGCCATATCTGGCCCAAATATTCTCCCTGTTTTAAGTTAAAATTGACCAGATCCAAACTCTCACACCTACTTTACAATGTCATTCTAAAAATATACAAACACACCATTGAAATCTTGAAGCTACAAAATAATGTGTGATTACATGTTTAGGTTATCTCTATAGAAAATCTATAGAAAATCTGTAAAGGGTAAAGACCCTCTTCGCTCATGAATGACCATGAGATTGCACCTAGTTACCTTTCAAAGCACAAGTCTGGGCAGTGTTGTTTGTGGAAGACTAGCAGTCACCCCTCTCTATGCCAGTCACCAGCCTCCCCTCTCTATGCCACCAATGTTATCCAAGGGAAAGGCAAAGGCAAAGGCCAATACAGCTCAGCACCAGTGATGCTGCAACTCATTTCTACAAATGAGTGAACTGGAGCGATGTGAAATAAAGTGTATGTTAGACTGCGACAGCATGAAAGGTGAAAATAGGAACCTCTGGCCTTTGATGTGTCATCTGATAATGTCCTTATAGATTCCTTTATTGACCATCTGGTACCTTCTTTAATGACTGATACCCTTCTTGCTCACCTCTTGATTGGCCAATCCATACTCTCTCTACATGATTATCTGGTAGGTAGTCTCCATCATGACTCATCTTGTAGCTGCCTTATAGAGCTCTTGATTGTCATTTGGTACTCTCACTACTGGATTCTTGATTGGTCATCTGATAGCCACCCTACTCATTCCTTGACTGGTCATCTTGAACCTTCCTTACTGATCCTTTGATTTACGAGCTGCCATTCTCCCTACTGGCCACTTAATTTGTCATTTAGTACTTTCCCTACTGTCTTGTTCCTCTATGATATCTTTTTTTTTTTTTGAATACCAATATCTATAACAAATGTATTTATTGTTTTTCACCAGGTCTGGTCTGCCTGCATTTGCCACTCCTGTCTCTCCTCAACTTGGATGGTACCCGAGTGCGTCCCACTGCAGTCTCTGAGCTGAAAGGATGTCCCAAATTACAACGGGTTACTCTAAACAACCTGGTCACCGTTAGCACCAATGAAGAGGTTGCTGCTGACAGTGAGGAAGATCAGCAACAGCAGCAGCAGCAGCCTGAACAACAGCAGGAGCAGCAGCAACAGGAGGCAGGCGAGCAATAACATCTACTGTAGCAACAACAACAACAGCAGCAACTAACAGTTGCACAGAACAACGATAACAACAACAGCAACATCAACAGAAATAACAGTATTGTGAAAACAAATTCAACAAAAGAACATCACTGGAAGCAGTAACAAGCACAACAACAACAACAACAACAAAAAATTATCACAACAATATCTTCAACAACAACAATAACAGCTGCAAAGGAACGATGACAGCAACAACAAAAGCAGTAACAGTCGGATTAACACCCAAAATAAATTTTAAAAGACACATTTAGCAACAAGATTTAACAAAAAGCAATTACATCTTTCACCTCCATTTCCACAATA